>NC_030427.2:7298710-7353710 GCF_001660625.3 Ictalurus punctatus
CGTCTTCGCCAAGCCGGCAGGACGCAGTGCGTTTTCACGAGTCGTTCGCCAACTGGAGTCCATTGCTTTAGAAAACGAGGTCGAGGACTGCATCATGTATGTTTGCAAGCCAAGCGTGTTCCTCTGGGCTGTTTTTTTTTTCTTTTTCTTTCTCCGCCCCCCCCCCTTTCTCTCCCCTACCCACAGAGCTGTTTGCACATGTTTATTCTTTTACTGAAAATCACCTATTTCTGACCCCCAGTTATGTTTCGTCTCCGTGAGAGCACGCTGTGCTGCGGAGTGGAGCAGTTCAGGAAGTTTGATTTCAGGGCATTTGGAGGATGAGCATATGGTGTGAACGGTGTCGGGTAATTAAGGAGAATCTGGTGGGAAGTGTGTCATGGCGATGCCCCGGGGAGGGGGGAGGCGGGGTTTACTGGCTCAGCTGCTGGCGTTCTTGCCACTTTGCTGTAAGATAGCATGTGCCGTGTGTATGTGCGCGCTCGTCTTGGTGGCCCGAGAGGCCCATGGTGCACTGGCCACGTCCACCGATTTTGATCAAATATGAAGTGTCTGAAAAGCTCATTCCGTGACCGCTCACTTATTCCTGACTTCATTTTGCTGTGGTTTCTTCCTCTGCTGCTCAGCCACACACACACACACACACCATGTAAAGCAAACACTGTCTCACAGTAACTGGTAAGAGCAGGAGGATGTGTATATATTTGCGTAAGCGTAACTTGGCTCACGCTTCGCTCAGCCTCGCCACCTTATTAATGTATCATTTTAAATGCCGTATAGAATCCAGATCACCTCGTGAAGGATAAAATATGAATTACTCATACGAAGATACTCAGGAATAGTTCCAGTAGTTCAAATGAAATAAATGTTGTGTATGGCAGGGCTGGCCAAGTCATCCTTTCATTACCAGGCAAGTAAAAGCTCCAGCGTGCCGCATGTTCTCACGACCGGTTGTCTGGAAATGTAGCTCACCAGCTAAAACGCCGCAGCTAAAACTCCAGCTAGCTAGCTACTAGGCTTGATGTTTCCCTGCGGAACATTAACGGCAGACGATCGTCCGAAACAGCCAGGAAAACTTGTTTTCCCACCGTTTCAGGTTTAAGGAGCGATTAAGGAGAGTAGAGCGCACGCACCTTCCGGCATGTGATGTTCATGTACAATGATGAATAAATTGCTACAGATTTCTTTTTAAACGCTGCCTATTTCCAGTGATGAATAACGGGGGCTCATACATTCTCTGACTGTGTTTCACCTTCACAAATAGATCACCTTAGTAAGTGGAAGCAGTGTTCGCTACAAACTAACTAGGACTAGCTAGCTTACGGTTTAGCGGATAAAATGATATCATAAGATAAAGATATTCGTACATACCTGTCCACATACAACTAGAATGTTTACTGATGTTCTTGTAACTTTAATTTCTCCAACAAATCCCGCCTTGAAGTAGGACCAAGCGTCAAGGCTTTTGTATTCCTTCAGGCTTCAGGTACATATAAATGTGGGGAAAACCGATTTCTGGCCACATGCCAATGTCCATGGACCTCAGGTTCTTGGGCAAGTTGTAAGGGTCACTATCGAGTCCAACTGCCTTTAATTTAACCTGATGATCTTTATTTATGCCAGCGCTTTCGCAGCTTCCCCTATTTAAACCAGCCTTTTAGCTGGAAGTTTTGGCACTCAGACCAGCCGAGGGGAAAGTGACGTCAGTGCATACCCTCTACACCCGCTGTGCAGTCGGGAGCTGCTTGCTCGCAGCGGCAGTCTGAACACATGCATAACCGGTAAACACCACAACCCAAATCAGTTTCCTGTTCAAACGGCTGATTTTTTTCCCCTTCTGAAATTGCAGAAGGCATCCCTAATGAATAGTTGTCCGATGTTACTGATATACTCGTCTACTGTTAGCTAAGTCCAACATACATGGACGGATTGGGTTTCGCATTAACGCACTCAAAATATCCGTCACTCATTGCGTCAGAAAGCGAGAACGCCCCGCGAGTCCCAAGAGAGACGTGAGATGGGGAAGGGGGCGGGGCTTCCAGTTAATACGGGAGAGTTCAGATCATGTGCACGCCTCCTGTTTTTATTGGGGAGAACGACGAGACTGCTCTTTAGGTGTATTTTGTTTGTTTTTGAGTGATAACTTGAGCGTACTAGTGTACTAATGTGTAAAGGTTGTCGGCTCCGGTCATGTATTCTAATCAGAATAAACATGTCTGGATTTCACAGCCGCGTCGAATCGTTTTTTCAAATGTTATGTCGTATTATTTGAGATATTAAGATAACGTAGCTGTATAATAAATGGGCTCTTGTTCTGGGTAAATGAATCAGGAGTGATCTCTTTCCTGTTCTCGAGTAGCCCGGGATCTGAGAAAAGGCTGAGAAGGGTCCACTGTGATTATACGGTACGAGAGCGGCCTCTAGAGGCGAAATAAATACCATCACTGACCAGTTTTGTTGTGGTGTTTGAAGTGTTCTTTGATTCATTATTGTTTGCCTGTATTTTTATCTGTTATTTGGAGTGCTACTTTTTGGCTCAGTTTGGATGAATATCTTTTATTTACTTTAATATGTATTAATAGTTAATATGTATATATTAATATTTCTTTTTAAAAAGTACAGCACGTTTTCACGGTACAGTCGGTACGGTTTATTTTTCCCAACAGCGTTCAGCAGTAGTTTACTTTGAGTGTCCTGTTTTGATTCAGCATCAGTGTGGATTGATCATACAGCTGTTGGCAGGTACTGCCCAACTTTCAGACCCCATGGGATTGCAGTGTAGGGCCGGCTAGATTGACAGTATGATCAACGTGATCAATATGGTGATAAAGGGTTTTTCTGAGATATCATCTGAGGAGCTTGTGATTAAACCCCCCCCCCCTCCTCCCTCCCTCCTTCCTCAGTTTTCTCCCTAATTTAGTCTTGGCCAATTCCCACCCACCATCCAGGTCTCCCAAATCATATTACAAGATGCGGAGGGTGAAGTCTATCATATGCTTCCTCAGAGATAGGTGTAACCAGCCAAGCTGCGTCTTCTGGAGCTGCACACACGTCACGGGGCGGCACAACACCCTCTGAGGAAAGCACTACTGCCCCCTTCCGCATACCTGGTTGGTTAGTGTTGCTCTGATTGGTGTGTGATGAGAGTAGGCAACTCCCACCAAGCCACAGGGCGATGTGAAGCCTACAGAAGAGTTCACGCTTTGTCAGAAATGCCTCATGGGAAGCGAAATGGTTTTGCAGAGCAGTCATTTGGAGGTGACGTATCAGACAAGATCGGTAACAGGAAGTGTGCGACTTTTCTGACCTTGAGTACCCGTCAAGAAGCGGGCATTAAACAGCCTATAACATTTAAATGCACCGCAGTGTATGTGGTATGATCTTAATTTCTCCTAACGAATCTTTTTCTTTCTCTTCTCTTTCATGTCCTCATCATATGGACGGTGGGTCCTCACAGGTAAGATCCACGCCTCTCTTCTCCCCCCCCCCTTTCCTTTTTTTTGAGCTAATCATGGAGTCAGGAAATTTGCATTGTTTATTTTGTCGTCGTTATTGTGTGCCGGGTGTCTCCCGATTGGCTCGGATAACGGTGAGCTCACGTTAAGACCCTGACGTCTGAAGAGCAGGAACGAAGGAGTATTCGCCGGGAATCGTTTATGTTGTGTGTAGTTGTCGTGTCTGTAGAGAAAGTGTGATTGTTATTTCTGTGCTTTAGTGTGCGTGTTCTCAGTATTAGTGCCAGTGCGGAGTGAGTGTGTGTGTGCACCAGCAGGGGTCTGTACTCTCTCTCTCTCTCTCTCTCTCTCTCTCTCTCTCGATTAACTAACCCAATTTCTGCCTCCTCAGAGGGATGAAAGGCAGTGTGCTGCTTCTCCCACACACTCTCACTCTTTTTCTCTCACTCCAGCTCCCTTTCTTCTAGAATATTTACTCATCAGTGCAGTCGTGTGACATTGCAACTGGATTAATTAATGTTTTCATATGTAATGCTACAATCCCCCCCCCCCCCCCCCCCCCATGCTCTGTGTGTGTGTTCTGAGATTTAAATAACCGAAACGAACTGATGAGCGGAGAGATTTGTTCGGCACCGAAGCCACCGTGGAGTAACCAACGATCCGCAAACCCGCTTTACACCAGCGGCTCCTTTTAAACAGCCCTGTTTACATTAGTAAGTGTGTCGAAATGCGAAGACAAACCGTAACCTGTGTGTGTGTGTGTGTGTGTGTGATGTTTCATATTTAATGCGATGCAGAGCGGGAATAGTGTGTGTGTGTGGGAGGAGAGGCAGCTGCTGAAGCCAAGGGTGTGTTCAAGTGCAGACTACATTAAGCAAGAGCACCTCTTCCTTTTCTGTTCCGCCGCAGTGCCAGGTCCCATCTGGCTTTTGGTTTCCTGATCTCCATCTTAATGCCAGCCCGCTGAACTCCCGGGCTGGGCAAGGGGAAAAAACAAACCCTCTGCTGTGCTCCCTTTGTGTTTCCTTGTTGATTGAACGGGCGTTCTGTTAACCCTGTCCTAATGACTGCACGACTGTCACGCTTCCTCCACCACACAACTGGCCACACGTTACTACTCCGACACGTTTTTCCTCTGCTCGGATGTGGGACGCCTCGGCGCTCTCGAGAGGTCTGACGTAATCCGCGCAAAGGAGATAGCGCTGCTAAGGATGCTTCGCAGGGAGCAGAGTCTGGCGTGTTTTCTAGATAAGAAACTGGACTAGATTGTCCGGTAGATTACGGACCGTGCTCCTGTCATGCTGACAGTCTGGCTTCCGTTCAATGTTCACAACTTGTAAATATTGTGGATTTGCAAGAGTTTTTATTTTCCTGTTTACAGACCTGATAATAGGGCTGCAACTAACGGCTATTTCCGACGTAAAGTCCAAAGACATGCACGGTAGTCTGATCGGCGTGTCCAAAGTGTCCGTAGTGTATGAATGGGTGTGTGAGTGTGTATGAGTGACTGTGATGGACTGGCACCCTGTCCAGGGTGTACCCCGCCTTGTGCCCCATGCTCCCTGGCATAGACTCCAGGTTCCCCCGTGACCCTGAAGAAGGAGAAGCGGTGTAGAAGATGGATGGATGGAATATAGGGATAACCCGTTATACCATGGTGGCTTGCCAGCAATGAAAAGTTAAAGCTGTGAGTGTAGTTTGCAGTGAAAAACTATTAAAATAATGATTTAACTTTCGTTATTTTATATGCAGGTCGTTAGATGTAGAATTCGACTCACTCTAAATCATACACAGAGATGAAGTAGTGCCATAAGGTTACATTTATTTGAAAGAATTACAATAAATAGGGTTAGGGCGTGTGTATTACCTGCGTCTGTACTAAGAATGAAGCCTGGGTTTAACTGTATGTTACTATGGTTACAGTTGTTTATACCCCGGTGTCCTGGTGAAACTCCCCCATTTGTCCGTCTCTATCCTAATAATCCCCATCTCTGAATCGGCTACATCACTCTCTCCTCTCCATTAATAGCTGGTGTGCGGTGGTGTTCTGGTGCACTATGGCTGCTCTCGCATCATCCAGGTGGATGCTAAACACTAGTGGTGGTTGAGGAGACCCCCCCCCCCCCCCCCCGTACTATCTAAAGTGCTACATTAATCTAATGAATTATTATTCTAGACGGTGCGTTAATGTAGAACGGTGACCTGCAGTGATTAAAAGTGCTGATGGGTGACGTGAATGACATTGATTATCTGGTTACCGTGGCACCTGTCGAGGTGTGGATATGTTAGGCAGCAAGTGAACAGTCAGGTCTCCTAAGTTATTGGGGAAAGCGTAAGGATCTGAGCGATGAGGACAAATTGTGATGGCTAGACGAGCGGGTCAGAGCATCTCTGAAACGGCAGGTCTTGTGGAGTGTTCCTGGTATGCCGTGGTTAGGGTTAGTACCTCCCATAAGTAGACCAAGGAAGGACAACCGGTGAACCAGCGACAAGGTCATGGGCGCCCAAGGCTCATCGATGCACGCGGGGAGCGAAGGCTTTTTCGGGCACCGTGTAAAATGAGTGAGAGTTGCGCAGGTGTTTGGGTGACTTTCTGCAAGCCCCGCCCCTTCCGCACATCTCAGCTTAGTAATCGGTTAATCTACCGTCTCCTCTCGATTTCCTCCCCGCTAGGATGATGTGCCGACGAAGCGCCCTTGCTTAAGGTAAACAAAAACTGTTTCCAGGTTTATTCGCGTGAAATTCGGCGTGTTATTACGGATGCCCCCGAAACATTTCGGTTAAAACCGGCTAACCCTTTTGGGAAACGGAATCTAATAGAACATGTTGAGTGCTGTGAATACACCTGCTGAGGACATCCTGTTATCTCTAACACTAGTGAGCTGTTCAATCTGCCCTAAGAAGACAGAGCAGCAATTGTACACAAGCTGGATGTGAAAGAAAGGACCAGGAAATGATACTGAGGAAAGCAGATCCAGCAGCGGAGCGTGTTAAACAGGGATTTTAAATAAAATAAAAATCTCGCTTAAGCCTTTTATCTGGGATGAAAGTCTTGCGACAGAGTGGAGAACAGGCTGAAGAACACCTGCTTCAATCAGTTCATGTTTTAAATCCGTCATCTGTCCGTCCTTCTTCTAGAGCACCTAGTGTCTGTTCTGTCATCCTCTGACGCTGTGAATCAGAATCAGGTTTTATTGGCCTAGTAAGACGTGCAAACAAATTCGCTCTCATCCATCCGTCTTCTACACCGCTTTATCCTTTTCAGGGTCGCGGGGAACCTGGAGTCTATCCCAGGGAGCATGGGGCACAAGGTGGGGTACACCCTGGACAGTGTGCACAATCACACACACATTCATACACTACGGACACTTTGGACACGCCAATCAGACTACCGTGCATGTGTTTGGACTGGGGGAGGAAACCGGAGTACCCGGAGGAAACCCCCGCAGCACGGGGAGAACACGCAAACTCCACACACACAGGGCCACGGTGGGAATCGAACCCCGACCCTGGAGGTGTGAGGCACACGTGCTAACCACTAAGCGCCCATTTCGCTCTCGTTATGAATCGGAAAGTAGGAAAAGTTGAGACGCGTACATTTTTTCTTCTTGCTTGTGTGTCTTGTTTTTCAGCATTTTGCCCACATCTCGACAAAGGTGTTCCGCTCGATCGCAACTAGATCACACAAAAGAATCTGAGAAAGCCGCACAATCACAAAGTTTGGCCTCTTTAGCTAAAATAAACAAATAAATAAATAAATAAGAACAGGGATGGCTGTTGTATTTATGACGACGTCAGATGATTGGTAATGTTATATACTGCTCTCTTTGATGGGGCTAAGTGTGGTACGTTAAACTACAAGCTTCTCCTTTATACAGTCGTTTATTTTCAGTTTTGTTATGGTTTTATACTGTGTGTGTTCAGGAACAGGATAAAAAGAAAAAACTGCACTCGGCAGAACCGGTGTTTTAACACGTCGACCCTCAGCGGTCCTTTTACGGTTCACGTGGGCCGTATGTAGGTTTAATCGATCAGTAATATCGATAAAGTAAAGTGTTAGGTGCGAAAAGCTGTCAGACCTGACAGTTGTGCTTGTGTTGAAGACTGTTGTTGTGTATTGCAAATTTTAACATCATGAACGTTCCGGCAAAACGCCGCTCGCTTGCCAGCCCTGCCCGGCGTTTTCATTGGCGTTTATCGAACCAGACTTGTATTAAACTTTTAAAGGATTGTCCTGTTAAAGCCGGAGTAATGTACAGTGCAGGGAAACAAGTAGCCAGGCACTTGTCGTTATTTAGGATACGCCAGAGCACGGTTGTGAAATCTGACAGGGCGCGCCGTCCAGACACGATTAGTTGTGGGTCTGTGACTGCGCTATGGCTCTGTAGCTTTTCCCATTTGGGTTTTGGGATGTTGTTCCTGAGAACGTTCAGTGGAGGGTCAGAAAGAGGCTTCATTACGACAGGAGCGTCAGGCAGAAAGACGGCCTGACCGGATGTGTTTCAGTAGCTAGTGACCTCTGCGTTTAGATCGAGAGGGAAGACGGTACAGGGGGTTGGAATTTGTTCGGCGGTCCGATGACCGACCGCGCGTCAGTGTGGCGTGTAACGTAGAACACAGCGGTGAGTGTTCTTCAGGTTACGGAGTACGTCAGTACAGAAACGTGATCGGACAGACCGTCCGCAAGAAGAACCTGTCCTCAGAGGGATATCGTAGCAGTGTTTCAGTGAGTAAACCCCTCATTACAAAGACATATAAATCGGCGTTTGAGAGTTCAGCGCTGACCCGCGAGGATCAAAGCGATGTAATCAGGTCAGTCAAAATTCTCAGCGAGCGAGTGAGTGAGTGCATGTGTATGATCCAGCCCTGACGGTTTGACTTTTGCCGGCATGGTTTTACCACAGCGCACCTTCACAGGTCTTGTGGAGTCCGTGCCTCGGCGAGTCGGAGCTGTACAGATGGCACAAGAGGGACGTACACACTATTAGGCAGGGGGTTTAAATATTATATCTGACTGGTGAATATTCTCGCTGGGGCTGCAGCTCACGATTATTTTCACAATCAATTAGTTGGCCTATTATTATTATTATTATTATTATTTTTTTTATTTTTTTTTTTTCTCCCCGATTAATCGGATGGGGGCGGGGCAAACTTTCAGTGCCTGTTTGTTTGTTTGTTTGTTTCTTTAAAATAAAATCCACAGACTGAGTGTTACAAATATAAATTCAGACGAAAACTTTGCACAACTGTTTGTCCAAAACAGAAAAGAACCCAACACACACACACACACACACACACACACACACACACACACACACACACACATATATATAAATTTGATATAAAATCCCCTCCTGCCTCACGTGACGATTTCGCCTCCGTCTGATGAGCACCGAGGTCGTGTTGGGAATAAAAGATGACGCTGACAGAACAGTAAACTGAAGAAAGTCCGTGTCGGTGACTCCGAGGCTAAAGCTAGCGGCGTCGCATTGCGTGCGTATGACGTCATGCGTCGTCGACTAGGAAGCGACGTATCGTCCCGGTTAGTAAAAAAACCCGCTAGTGTTCCATTCGAGATGATCTCACCTTTCTGAAATCCACACACTAGACGGGAGAGTACATAGTGCACAGTGTAAGTGTACAGCACCTCGCTTGGGACACGACTTTAGTATTCACTCTCCGAAGCGTGTTTTCAGAACGGAAGTGACCTCGTGAGTAAATCTCCCCCGTGCCGCACAGACCGACTGATCCATAACGAGATTCGTTAACGATTTTAATCATCGAGTGTGATCGATTAGTTGTTGCGGCTCTAATCCTCGTATAATGATCGGAACTGTTCCCCGGCATGTTCATGTTTATTATCGCAAATGATTTGCCTAAGTCAGCTCAAGCTTGTTCCCATTGTCAGGAATCATTCTAATGACACCGGTTACAGCAGAGAAACGGGCGAAGCCGTCACCGCGACCATCTCCGACTGAGAGTCTACGACATGACGTGGGTGGGTCACTATAATCAATCCGTATTAATAAACAGCGTAGCTTATCTCATACGAACGACAAGCACGGCTCAGCACGGTGTGGTGCTGCCGACGTTTTAGGATCGGTGTCTCTCTCCGTAGGGTTTGTTCTGACTGTGAGTACATAGTGTGCATTACTGAAATGTTATTTATTTTTTTAAAAATGCAGTAGTTATCATTTGTGGTGTCCAAGCACATCCAAACACGTGCCTGACGTCATTACCTGTACATATTTCACACGCATGTGCCGTTATGTCCCCGGTGAACACGGCGTGTAGCTGCCTGGCATTCCTGACTGTACTTCAAATCCACTGCATACTGACCTGGAGTAGCACTGCTCTCGTCTTACGCCGTTTACGCCGTGCGCATGTCATTCCTTTGACTATGATAAAAGGGTGGCTTGCGTTTGAAGTGACTCGGCAGTGTAGGTCGGTGTATAATTTGCGTCCCCCCGTGTAGGATATTCGCCGCTATCGTGCTCGTTTCAGGGTTTTGCTTCTCTGCAATTAGAGCTGCTTTGGAAGAAAAATAATGGCATTATGCGAAACTGATCCTGTCATCGGTTTGCAGCTCCGACTACAGAAACCGGGACGCTGTTGGAGCAGTACATTATGAAGAAATAAGAAAGAAGGCAACGCAGTCTAAATGTCCGTGCTCCTGTTTATGTAATTGCTGTAATATTTTTTTGTGTGTGTGTGGGAAAAGTTTTAAATCGGTTCTAAGCCAGAGTTTGGATTGTACATATTATTTGAACAGACATATTCTCATAATATCTCATTTTATATATATTTATATATATATATATATATATATTTTTTTATAGTCATTGCTACAGTAGGAACAATAAAAGTGTAAATGAAAGAAATTCTTTTTCAGAAGAGCACGCAGGATTGTTTTCCGCATAACTCGGGAACTTCTCGCCGAAAAGAAATGAAACTCCGTCCCTCGCACCGAGCCGAAAACAGCGTTAGCCCTGAGCGGTGACGGATAGAACTCTTTCATTCCGGAGCCGTCAGACGCAAGAAGATCTGCATAAGGCAGGCTAACTCGATAAGCCAGGCTTATTGCAAACAATCCAAGCTCCTTTTCAGCAATTTCTGTCCGTCGAAGGACGCTCGTCTTTAAAACAAACAAAAAAAACAACACCACAAAACGCTTAGTTACTATAGCAACGTATGCGTTTGGACAAGTGACATGTCGGGCTCAAAAAAATCCAGTAATTAGTCTACATATGGTCAGCTCATAAGCTATTTCATTTTTTTGTGCGTGTTTAATTCATTCTAAATTAATACAAGTATCTTAATATTAACCCCGCCTTGTGCCCGATGCGCCCTGGGATTGGCTCCAGGTTCCCCGCGGCCCTGAAGAAGGAGTAAGCGCTGTAGAAGATGGATGGATGGATGGATCTTAATATTAAGTATCTTACAGCAGGGGGCTGCAAACGTTTTGCGTCCACTTTAATCGTAAAATAAATTACACCGGCTTCCTCGGCTGTTCGGATCTGACCCTCATCATTGTTTAAATGTGTGTGCAGTAATATTTCGGGTATTTACTGCATTGTTCATTCATTCCTGACAGTTTCCACGTAGACTCCTGATGCTGGTTTGGATGAAACCCTTTCAGTTCGAGTGACCAAACACTACAGACTCCTCTCGAACAGGGTTTTAGCTCGATATTATCCTCCGGACGGCGTGTCTGTGGTTCACGGACCCTACGCTGACGACCTCTGTTGTGGTCTGTGTGTTAATAATTCAGTAGTCGAGGGAGTATGTGAGCAATAGTCTAGTGCACTGAGCGTTCAGGCTGCCGGCTCGGAGATCATTAGGAACGGGATCATCCCTTACCCTGTAGGAGTTGTATTAAATCCCGCCCCTCGTCCTCTCTGTGATGGGCAGCGCTCATCCCACTGACATGTTAGTGTTTTTCCTGCTCTGACACACAGACTTCATTCCGGAAGGGCTGTCCATGGAATCAAGGGTGCTGGGAAAACACTCAAGTGTATATGAGCCTGGTTGGTGCACTAAGAGAGGGAGATTTGAGCCATTTCCCGTTTGGAACGGTGTCGCTCTGCGCTATCTCACCACCGGCGCCATGTCTTTAGGGTTTCTGCGAACGCAGACTGGATTTAAACCGCAGTCTTTTAATACAGATACTCGTGACGGTCCCGAGAGTTTCACGTCATCCTGTTCCGGTGACGGCTTTTCATACGAGCGTCGTAGCATCAGTTAGACTGGGGGATTTCAATCTAAACGTCTCGACACTTCCCGAACATTCGACTGCGATGGCACGTAATCGGCCGGCGGTGAGCGTGTCGTCTTGAGCGTTTGTTTGATTATTTATTTATTTTGTATAAATGTCGGGCGCACGCTGGGTTAGCGGTTAGCACGTCCGCCCGACACCTCCAGGGTCGGGGGTTCGATTCGCACCGCTGCCCTGTGTGTGCGGCGTTCGCGTGTTCTCCGTGTTGCAGGGGTTTCCGTCGCGTACTCCGGTCCAAAGACATGCATGGTAGGCTGATCCGTAGTGTATGAATAGACGTGTGAACGTGTGCAGGGTGTACCCCGCCTTGTGCCCCATGCTCCCTGGGATAGACTCCAGGTTCCCTGTTGGATAAGCGGTATAGAAAATAGATAGAGATATAAATGTTGAGATTTTTTTTTCCCTACAAAGCAAAATCACAGCTTTAAATCCGGCTTTATTAAGGCGACAGCGTGTCGTGAAGTTAAGATGATTTACCTTGCACTCCAGATGTGTCCTTAATGACTTTTCCTGCAGACTCCTTTTTGGTTGCAAAAATACGGAGTGCAGTTGGTTTCTGCACTGATACTGTATACCTGTACCTCTGTGTGTTTAACACCGCTGATGTGTCTAAATCCGTACCGTCCGTGAACACATGTTAGACGGTACATCATTCCATCTTAATGTGGTCTACGTAATAATCGTTTCTCTGTGTGAGACTTGGTATACTTATATGACCAACGAATTTGAACATCTGTACAGGTTTTCGCCGTTTTCTTGTGCATTCGGAGAGACCGAGAGCAGCAATGAGGAGTGGGCAGGAGGGCAGAGAGGATTGGAGCTTTGACGCGGTGTGATTTATTACGTGTGTAAGGTTATATATAAGGCTTAATAAACCTGGATATCACTAGCTCACTTCCTGAACGTACCGGGCGCATCGCGTGTGATGGAAGGGAGGATGGGAGAGGTGGTCCAGTGGGTTGGCTCTCCCCAGTGGGGGTGCAGGGCGACATGCAGGCCACGGGCACGCTGGTCTCGGTCGTGAAGATGCATCAGAGTGATGGGTCCTGGCTGGGGCGGGTGTCCTACTGTCCTACTCTGATTCCCCCCGAATGGTGGCCCGTCCCCGTATCTCCTCGGTATGCCTCCTCCCTTTGTTTATTTATTTATTTGTTCGTTTTTTTTTTGTTCCCCGTAGCTTATATATACACGTGTGTTTTTTTTTCTTTTTTCTCCCCTCTCTACACTTTAATCTACATCTTGCCTTACAAATATATTTACGTACATACTGAATAGAGATGTACATGCACAGCACTGTTTTGTTTGGTTTTGGCTCATTGTTTTGTTTCTCCTGTATTCATGTTGTTGTACTCACATACTTTGTTCTAATAATAATAATTAGAAAACAAGCAAAAAAAAACCCCCCATATATATATATATATATATATATATATATATATATATATATATATATAAAAATCATCTCACAAAGAAAAGGAAGGGAGGATGGGATGCTGGAAGGACCTTGTTCATGATGGAGGCACATTTGGGCAGGTGGTGCTCTTCTGGGCAGGGAGGGGCTGCGAAGGAGAAAGCAGAAAGCAGCCGGGTGAGAATGAGCGTTAAAGAACCCCTCCCTAATCCACACTTAATCTCCGTAATGATTCCACAAATGTCAGGCGAACCCAAGGCGCAGGGTTTCGAGGGGAGATTAGAGGATTGATCTGTATTACAGACGCCTCCCTCTTTTGGAGAGAGAGGGGCAATGAGGAGTGGGCAAGAGGGCAGGTAAAAGTGTGTGTGTGCTGTCTGCTTTATAAAGTGTAACATAATTAAGGTATTCACATAGCCTTACAGAAACGTCACCTGTCATAAATGTTCCTGTCTGACTGTGAGTGAATCGGACAATTTGCTGATTGCGGGACGTTTTCTGAGATATATATATATATGTGTGTGTGTGTATATGTATATATATATATATATATATATATATATATATATATATATATATATATATATATATATATATATATATATATAATCTCAGTTTAGTTCCCTGTGTATCATTCTGCTCCCACTCGTTGTGCATGCTTGTCATATCGACGCTTGGACGCTCATATATCGTGTGTTAGATGTATGTATCTGCTGTGTGTAACACTCGCTGCTGGAACAAGTGTTTTCATTTCCCCATACAGGATTAAACCAGTTTATCTCCTCTAATGATCCAGCTCGTACTTTTAGTCCGTGATCATGATTTTAAAACAAAAAAAAAAGGCGCAGCTCCTCATGTTCTGTGAACATTATGTGCTCATGAATATAGAAAAAGAAATGTGAGAAATGAAAAACATGGGGGGAAAAAAAACAAAACAACAGTCATACCACTTTGTGTGGACAGAGTCATGTGAGGGCGTGACTCTTCGGCAGTAGTACTTGAGCATGTAAGTGATTTATTGTGAGCCTGTAAGAGGACCTGGACTCTAGGAGACCTCAGGTGAGCCCGTTGCCTTCAAAACCGTTTGATTGACAGGGACACTGGTTAAACCCCGCCCCTCTCGCGCGCCGGATGGTTGTGCATCCCGGAGCGGATCACGTGCTCCTCTTACTGTTTTGTCTGCATTGTTTGCGGATTGCTTTCTGCACACCTGAATATCACAAACTTTTTCTTTTTTTATTTTTTAGAAGGAATCTCAATTCCCCCATCACGCGCTGCATTTATACATATAATTATATATCATCTTATTTATTATTATTATTATTTATCCCCCACATGACACACACTCGTCATAAACTCCACCTCAGGGACGTGTGGAAGGTGTATGTCGCTCAATAAATGTCTGATATATATGTAATATATATCTATCTGCGGCGCTGTTCGTTTTAAATCGGTGATGCAAGCAGCATGCAACATATCCATCCGTCCCCATGCTCTCCGGAGAGCGCGCGCGCTCCAGATCCAGTCCGGCTTTTGCTTTCACCGTGTCTCTCAGAGCGCTCGCGCGCAGAGCAGGACACAGATCTGCAGACGCGACGTGTTCACGAGCAGCGCGTGAAGTGTGATATATTTATCTTCTTCTTTCTTTTCTTTTTCTTTTTTGGACACGTGTTTAATGAGAGTGCAAATAACATTGAGGACGCGGCGGTTGAACCCGAAAGCGCGCGCGCGCGCGAGTGAGCGTCGCGGAGGAGGGAGAGAGAGCGAGAGAGAGAGAGAGACACGCGCGCGCACTCACGCACGCACACGCACAATAGGCAGCAGCACTCAATTGACCGGGACGCGCACACAGTCCGAGGTGATTTTCTCTCAAGATGGACAGCACGGCCGCGGGACACGTAACCGGAGCGTTCACCAGCGCGAGCGCGTTCTCTTAGACCCGGGACAGTCCTGTGAGCCGGTGGAGTTTAGGACGTTATTCTTTTTGTAAAGTGACCGTCACTCCAGAGAGTTTAAACATCCCGACCTCCTACTGGAATCCTACTGTTTATTATTATTATTATTATTATTATTATTATTATTATTAGTGGTGCTCTGTATTATTGACCTGTTTTCGGAATGTTCCTCCGTCTTCATTGAACCCTGTTTACATTGGCGTATAAAATACATTTTTTTTTCCTATGACTGTTGTGTCTGAAGAATGTACCTGCTTGATGGAAATTGCGTGGAGAGAATGGATCGGGGCACGCCGCAAAGGAAAACCGTGTACAGGATCTCTCTCACCTTGGTGAAAAGGGAGAGCTTGCAAGAAGGTGGCGGTGCGGCTGCGATGCACCGACGGCTGGAGAACCCCAAGGTGGGTGCGTATCGGAGGGAAGGGTCTGTAGAGATCCAGCGCAGTTGTCTCCTGGAACAGGTCAAAGAAGTGGAGGACGAAAACGACGAGCTGTCTTCGCAGGCCTACCGGAACTTCCGAACATTTAGCACCGGGCAGCTGGAACTCGGCAGGTCGAAAATCACCCGAAAGGTGCTTAATTTGCGAAGGGATAACACGATGGAGTCGAGCGAGATGCGCACCGGGACGTCGCCAGAGGATGCTCGAAGATCGGACCGGATGGAAAATGGCGCTCATTTGCGTGAAAGTAATGTGCTAGGAAAAGCTGGGGATGAGAGTAATGGAATTAAAGATGTTGAGACTGAGGTAAGCTGCAGAGGAGCTGCTGGCAACGGGGAAAATGTGGGTGTTAAAATGAACAGAATCCTCCAGACTTCCAGGAGTGCTGAAGAGCAGGTCAGCAGATGTGCTGCTGAGGATCAGGCATCTGGAGAAGGTGGCAGTCTTCCCAAGGACAACAGCCTTGCTTCTTTGCTTGCCAAAGAGAACGGAAGTCCTGCGAAGCAGGCGCCCCAGACCCCGCCGGTTAAGAGGCACCCGAGCTTGCTGCGTCGGAGTTTCAGCTTTCGCCACTGGGCAGGAGGGGAGCTGCTGCGGCTCCGAGCCCTCTCCAAAGAGAAGCATCACAGCAGCTCGGGCTGCATTGGGCGTGATGAGACCCAGACTCGGTCCTCCGTGGTCCTGCAGAAACCAGCCGTCGAGGAGTCTGTCAAGGACGGCGCTCTAGACGTGGACGAGGTCTTTGTTCAGCTGGACTCCTCGAAAGATCCCAGCCGCAGGGACCGCGCCAAGGGTAAAAACCGCACGCTGGACAACAGCGATCTCCTCAGGCTCTCTGAGAAACCCCTGGTAGAGAAAGAGAGCTTTCTCCGAACAGCCGGCCTTCGCGCCAGCGGCCAGGAGCGCAGGCTTCTTCGCTTCTTCAGCGGGATCTTCGTAAAGAAGGACAGTACCTCCACGCCCGTGAGCAGCCCCAGCAATCGTTCCCTTTTCAAGAATGGCCTGATGAGCTCCCAGAGGAGGGCCGTCAAGGGCTCCTCACAGTCCAGCACCGAGAGTGTGAACGGCTTCCTGCGGGACGGTAATACAAGTTTCCGTCTTTTACCCCCCCCCGCTTCTTTCTGTGATCGGTGTTAAATCTTCAAGAACGGGAGCGTGTGGGACTGCCTGGTGGTGAAAAGTCGGGCTGGGGGCTGGAGAGGTGTTTGTTTATTTTGGACACAGGGGTGATGTTTAGCTGCCATTCTTTGGGGCTTTTTGTGTTTGCGTTTCATTACAGCGTGTCTAGTCTTTTATTAGCTGCTCCTCTTTCTCTCTGTCTCGCGCTCTCTCTCTCTCTCTCTCTCTCTCTCTCTCTCTCTCTCTCTCTTTAAACTAAACGTCGACTCTCGTTCCCTCTCTGTATTGCTCGTCTTTTTGACCTTGTCCGTTGATACGCAAGTCTGCGTGTGTGATGGGTTCCTCCTCTTGCCTAGTTGCATTTCTCTTTTGGAAGGGAAGACCTAATTTGCTAAATGGAAGGACCTGGATAGTGAATTGCCCACTTAAAACAACATTTACAGCTCTCTCTGTGGCTTCATATGCATGATCTATCTCTGAATGTTCTCGGTGACAGCAGGTCACTTGAGATAACCCCCCCCCCACCACCACCACCAACGACTGTCTGTGATATGGTAATGGGGGAGCTTCTGGTAGATTCTTCGTATGCACTGAAAGTGCTGTTAATGAATTACCTGCCTGTGTGTGAGCCAAGGGCCATCTGGTGCCTCAGAGGTGAGCCGTACGTCCCGAAAGACAAGCTGGTCTCGTCTGCTGAGAGCACAATTCTTCATGCGCTTTGTGTGACTTCCTTTGTATATAGAGCCCGAGCGTTTTTTTTTTTCTTCAGTCCTTCAGATAAGAACTTTTAAATCGGAATAGAAATAAGCGAGTCCGGTTATTTCTGAGGTTAAACTTCAGTGAAGAGGCCGTGTCCGTTTTAAAGGTTGCGACCTGTACGGTGTGTTTAGATAACAGCGCATTAACTGTGTGTGTGTGTGTGTGTGTGTGTGTGTGTGTGTGTGTGGTGTAACATTACCAGTGCTGAATGGATGTTTCCACATTCTGCAGATTCTTTAAGCATTCCTGAAGTTAAGATCGGACTCTTTCGCACGGCATAGCCACTAATTAGATATGTACTGTAGCTGGCAACTTTCAGTTGTTGGTTGAGATGTTTTGTGTTAAATATGGAGCCCTGCTGCAAGACTTAACGAAGGCCTGTGCTGCAGCGTAATCGCCGAGTTTATTTATTTATTTATTCATTATTTTTTGCGTGCCGAGTGTCCTGTGTACAGCGCATGTGCCTTTGTTCGGGCATTGTTCGGATCAATTAGCACTGCGGTGCTGGCGTACAGGACCAGCTTTTCTCGGTGCCATGTGTTCCTGCATAGAAGCCGGATGTGAAATAGCATTCTGTACTGCGCAGTCAGCACCATCGGTCTGCAGGCTTCAGACCCAGATGGGATCTGCGCAAAGAGTCTTTTCGGCTACAACCGCGTTATGGGCTTTGTTTCCGTATGGCACAGTCGGTGATGTGCTGACCTTATTGCACGTGTGTGTGTGTATATATATATATATATATATATGAAGTTTCTGAGGCTCGTTCAGTTCTGTAAACATATTTTCAGGAACGTAAACAGTAAAGCACTTGGTTGTTTGTGCTTGAAGGAGAAAAGGCAGGATGTTGGCAGGGTCCTCGATGTGGAACAGAAAGTCTGTGGCCTTCAGATCTTCTAGGTGGTTCTGTACAGCATGTCCCCAAAGTGTCAGGCGAGAGGGCTGATTAACATGACCACAGACAACAACAGACAGCAGATAACTTGTGTATTATTTATATATATGTGTGTTTGTATGTGTGTGTATATGTGTATATATGTGTGTATATATATATATGTGTGTGTGTGTGTGTATATATATATATATATATATATATATATATATTTATATATATATATATATATTTATATATATATATATATATATATATATATATATATATATATATGTGTAATGTGTGTATATATATATATATGTGTGTGTGTATATATATGTGTATGTGTATGTGTGTGTGTGTGTATGTATATATGTGTATATATATATATATGTGTGTGTATGTATATATGTGTATATATATGTGTGTGTGTGTGTGCATATATATATATATATATATATATATATATATATATATATATATATATATATATATATATATATATATATAATGTGTGTGTGTATGTATATATGTGTATATATATGTGTGTATATATATATATATGTGTGTGTGTGTGTGTGTGTATATATGTGTATATGTATATATGTGTATATATATATATATATATATATATATATATATATATATATATATATATATATATATATATATATATATATAAATATAAAATGTTTGTTCCCAGCCCCTTTTATTATTCTGGAAACTGGAATCTTTGCTCTCGTTTAGTGAAGTGCTATCTAAATAAATGTCGGTGGAACTAGCATATATTCCCAAGCCCTTTTTAGCCTCAGTAAAGCATCTATATTTATTCGTTTCCCCTCGATTGCATGGCGGTGGTAAACTCCGGGGGGGTGTTTCAGTGCAGGCATCCAGCTTTTCACAGCTGGAGGTCACTCTGACTCGCGGGTTAATGGTGGCAGGTATTTGTGGCCGTTTGTGTATGACCTATATTTGCAGCTGTGCGGAGTTGATGCGTGTTGCGCGCGTGGATTTATGGAGGATTAGTTGCACAGGAACTTGCGGTCGTAGATTCCTGTGTAAGTACGGCGGGACACACACACACACACAGATATACATTCCGCTACTAAGAAAGATGCTGTTAGATGCTCGTCGTATTTGATCGATCGAGGGATGTTGTGCCTTCCGGGCATGTCCAGAACCCTGAAGTGTAGATGGCGTAACGAGGGACTACAGTGTAGTTGAGGATGACTGCAGTCCGGTGTTTCCGTGCCAGTCTCATCACACAGCTGCCAGGGTTTCGTTCCCGTAAAGTAAGTGAAGCTCGGTCCAGCACTATCTATGACGCACGCTTTTACTTTTTTTTACTTTTGCCATTTGTACCAGCCTCTATATATTCTCTACTCAACACGCATCATGTGTCCAGCACGTAAAACTTGTAAGAAATAAAGAAATAGTGTGTGTGTGAGGCAGCAAAAAGGCCATAACGAGGCCTCTGTGGCTCGTCCTGGCTGCGGAGCGGCGTAGAAGCAGAACCATGTAAAAATAATGAGCCTTGTAGGAGAGCGCAGTATGTCGAGCAGTCCCTCTGAAATGCTGCCGCTTTGCCGAGTAGGTCATAAGCGTATCGTCCGTGGCTGCCGTCTGACCGTGGACGTAATGGAATGCTAGTGGAGCGTAACGTAGTGGCCATGTTACTGCGTAATTCGTCTTTCCAGCATCCCCCAAAGCTCAGAAAGAACATCGCGTTGTTCGCCGTGCGCGAGTCGAGATCAGGTTAACAAAGCCTTAAGACAGCACCGTCGTCAATCCACGCCGTCATCACCATCACCACGAACGCAGGCGTTTACGGAAACAGGCCAATCGCACGTTTTTCGCCGCGGCTTTTCTCCCGCCGCTTATCTTTTCGGTCGCGTGGTATTGATGATATCGATGAACATCACGGCACTGTGCTTTATTCAGCTTACTCACGCAATCAGTCCCTTTATGTCTCCCTTTCTCTCCCTTTTTTTATCGTTTCGAATTCCCTTCTTGCGCTTTTGTTGTCCAAGTACAGTAATCCAGGAACTACGCTCTCTTACCGATTAATGCACTCACTAGCTGATTGCGTGAGTGATGTCGTAATGTAATCGTGAAATCGAGCCTACACCCCTCACACGTTGCTGCTGTTGTACACACACGCGCACACACACGCACACGCACACGCACACAGTGCTTCGCTTTGTTCATGATTGTATAGTCAAGATCAGTCAGTGACTACGTTTACACAGACAGCAGTAATCTAATTACCGACCTTATTCTGAACAAGGCAATATTCTTATTAGGGCTGTAACTAACGATTGTTTTCATAATCAGTTACTTGCCTGATTATAAATACTTATATATTAGTTTATATTATGTGTAAGTTTATATTATATAATAGTATTTATGCGTTACTTTTTATAAAAGGTAACGCTGATAAACAGTAAACTGAAGAAAGTCGTTGTCGACTCTTGGGTATTAGGCTGAAGCTAACGGCGTCCGTCATGCGCCGTCGACTAGGAGACCGTTTATACTTGCGGTTAGTGAAAAAGCCGCTGGGGTTCCGTTAGAGACGATGTTATCTTTCTAAAACCGATACAGTAGAGTCTAGTGTGCTAGTGACTAGATGGTAGCGCAGAGGACACGGTGTAAGCGTACAGTACGTCATTTCGGACACGACACGACTAGTATTTACTCTCCGAAGCGTGTTTTCAGAACAGAAGTAACCCCCCCCCCCCCCCCCCCCCCCCCCCCCCCCCGCCGCACAGACCGACTGATCCATAACGAGATTCGTTAACGATTTTAAGAAGCGAGTGTTATCGATTTGATCAGTTAGTTATTGCAGCTCTTATTCTGATTACGGTGTTTACATGAGTCGCTTTTAGAATACTCCCGTCATGTTCCTGTTTTACTTGTTATAGAGCATAGATGGATTAACGGTACACGTCATTACGTCACCGCGCCACGCCGTCCGACGTCCCTCCGGAATTTCACGTATCTACATACACTTGGTCTTCGTTATGATACCGTATACAGTTTCGGGTGTTTTTATAAACAGACGTGGAAGCCATGGGCGCGTCCCAAACCGCGTACTTACCGTCTATATAGTAGCCGAGATACGTGTATTTCAGCTACTACAGGCCTGTAGTAGGCGAGTATGCGGTTTGGGACGCAGCCGTGCTCTCTCTTTTGCCGTAAAACGCTTGAGTGCTGCCGTGTGTGATCGTGTCCTGTCGCAGAATGCGGTGAAAACTCTCACACGGCGTTAACAGTGTGATTAAGGTGTCTACATGTCTGTAATATACCTCCATGATGCGACTAAAGCAGGAATACTCCACCTGCATTAATTCCATTCGTGTTTACATCGAGTATGACGTTAATCGGATTAAGGTCACCGGTAATCTCTGTTTACATGCCGGTTTCTCAATCAGAGTACCGTCTCGATCGGGTTCGTATCGGATTATCGTCGTCCGTGTAGACGCACTGAATGTGGGCGTGTGTGGTTGAAGTTGCTTTTAGTGCGAATGCAGCATGTGTGAAGGAGAACAGCATGCGAAAGTGTTGTCTGTATACGTGCGACGTGTTGTAGCGGTGTGTGTGAGTGGGAGAAGAGTGTAAGTATGAACAGCGAGTGTGTGCGTGCGTGCTGCATCGCGTCATGAAACTCAGGAATTTGCCGCGTTTTTATTTCATTTCATCTGTTCAAGTGTTTCTTTTCTGCATCACTGAAACAGTAAAACCTATACGTCGTGACCGCATCTTCAGGTAGCGTTGTGGCACTCGTGCTATTTTCCCCCAGCTCTAATGAGAGTGGCTTATAGACTGCGAGTGCTGAAAACCTGCCTCGGTCGCTCACTCGCTTAGAATTTCTCGCTTCTTGGCTGGTCTCTCATTCGGCTTGCGGTTAATTAAGTAGCAGGCTTGTCAGCACAGGGATCAGGAAGGTCCCTGTGGATTACCACCCGTCCCTGATCCAGATAGTCCTCGCTCTGCATCACTGCGTACGTGCACACACTTTACACTGAAATGACTGGAAAAGAGAACACAAGGCGTAGACGGTCATGAGGAAAGTGCATGCTCTCTAGAAGCTGTGCTGCGGTTAATGTCAAGCGTGTTCTTACTTTCTTCCATTCTGGTATTAAGGTCAGTGGATGCGCGCGCGCGTGTGTGTGTCAGAGAGGGGGAATGGCTAGATTAGGACTGCTGTGCATGCTCAGGGGAGAACCAGATGCTACGCAGCAGTACGCGGAGTTTGGGGCGTTCCTGGTTTCATGCATATCTCACAGGCGTCTCAGAGGTATGGCTCTGGTTTAAAAGCGTGTCTGTGAAGGCGTGAGCTTGTGTATGACTGCTGTATAATAAACAGGGTTTTAAGCACACCCCTGCCTCCATGCTGAGGGTGTGTTAGGCTTGTTTGATGTTGTCCAGGTCATTCACATGGAAATCTATTGACACTCAACAGCTCTATTGGATGGTATTATTTTTATTTATTTATTTTTTGTTGGGGGAGGGGTTTCTTTTTAAATCTGTTCTGTATGATTAAATGGTTGATTTTTGATTTGATTTGATTTATTTATTTATTTATTTTGTTGAGCAGAGAAAAATCATCACGGGACAATAAGCCTCAACTGTGCAGGTGTATCTCAGAAAATTAGAATATCGTGGAAAAGTCCACCCCCCCCCCCCACCCCCCCATAATTTAATAAAAGTATCTTCTATATATTGTAGATTCATTATACATAAAGTGTAATATTTCCAGCCTTTCTTCATTTTAATCTTGATGATTACGGCTTACAGCTCATGGAAATCAAAAATCCAGCATCTAGAATAAAGAATTTATAATGCAGAAATGTCGACCGTCTGAAGAGAATGTTAATTTATGCACGCGATACTCGGTCTGGGTTTGAATCCTTTTGCAGGAATTACTGCATCGGTGCGGCGTGGCATGGAGGCGATCAGCCTGTGGCACTGCTGAGGTGTTCTGGAAGTCCAGGTTGCTTTGATAGCGGTCTTCAGCTCGTCTGTATTGTCGGGTCTGGGGTCTCTCGTAGATTCTCTACGGGGTTCGGGTCAGGAGAGTCGTCTGGACATCTAGAACATCTGAAAGTTCCACTTTTTGAATGAAATTACAGGGGAGAAAAAAACAAAAACGGAATTTTCCTCGATATTTTTGAGATGCACCTGTACATCTCACTCCAACACTTCCTGGCTTAATTGTTAATCCCCGCTCTTTAAACGCCTCAGCTTATCAGTAGAAGGAACCGATTCACACGAGGTCGTAAGTTTGGGAATAGAAACCGCTCTGTCGCTTCCACCTGGCGGACGAGTTAAAAGGTCGACGTGGCCGTTACAGAAGCGGCTCGTACACTGAGAGCTGTTTTCAGTTGCTGCTTTGCATGACCGTCTGGCTAAGTGGCTTTTTGCCTCTGCATGCCCTCGGGCGTGAATACGGTACGCAGGTTTGGGTGTTTGGAAGGAGAGTCATTGTGTTTATTTTTGGACGGTTTTCCAAAGATTATCTTTGTTATCTTAGACTTGGGTGGAAAGAGTAACGTGCAGGGTTATTCTGGAATATTCTGGGCGGGAACATTGATCCGGGTGCACGGGAAGCAAGGCTGGGCGTGCCAGTGGTGATTTGGCCCACTGAAGTATGTGGGCAACAGATATAGAGAAGAAAGGGAAGGAAAGATTCACACTGCTCAGTAGCAGTAGTGCATTACGCACAGGCTCACTGAAAGCAGGTCACATGTAAGACACACATTGCAGGATGAACTTACTCACTCGGATCTCCGTCACCTACCCTCATGTTTACAGACGTTTTTGAAAATGTCAGTTGTTCCGCAGTGTTTTTGTCTTCCCTCCAGGCTTCCTTCTTCCTGCGCTTATTGAACTCCGCAGGCCGAGCTTTCATGGCTGCTCGCCTCATATAGCCTCGTATAACCAGCTGACCAGCATGTTCGCCGTGCTTCGTTTACTGCCCGCGAGAGTGCCGCGTAAATTCCTAAAGAGTAGCACAGCAGAAGTTGCATTTTATCAGAGAGAGAGACAAAATGTGAAGATCAGCTGGTACTCCGTCAGCCTGACTGCAGGTGTCACCTGTCCAGGCCGTCTACGATCGTAGTACCTGTGAGAAAGAAGTCAATCCCGGCCGAAGTCCGATCGCAGCCTCTTAATTGCGCGTGCTTTTGCTCACGTGCTCGGCGTGGCGTTCTGCTCGGCGTCATGGCCTGTTCGTACTCGGGCGTGCAGATGGAGCAGGCTCTTAATAATCTCTGAGAGTGGAAAATGTGTTACTTAGACATGCCTGGTCTGTGGGAAGCAGAAGTGGCCTTGAAATAGCTCCAAAGCCCGGAGGGTTCAGAGCTTCCCCTTCACTCATAAGTCATCAGGACTCAAATGGGAGCGACATTGAGGAACTGATGGGTGATCTGGACACAAGGCCTCCACACGCTGTGCTCTAGCAGATCACAGTTTGACCCGGGTAGCATCCTCATACTGTGTGTATTATGGTGCCATCTCTGTCATCCCGTATGTGTTTTGTTCACCTTACGTAGAGGTCATATCCTTCCTCTTGCTGTCACTAGGTTTAGCTGAGCTTTTTTGCTTGGACAGGTGGTCAGGGTGTGCTTATTTTCTCCTGCGTGACCGCCCTGCTGTCTCTGCAGAGCCGAGCCGGTATGCACGTTTCCACACGTCTAAGCACTTTACTATGACTCCTTCTCTCTCTGTATCGTTCTCTCTCAGGCTTTATTTTGGCATGCTTTGTTTTAAGTTTGCTTGCTGATGAGTCCATTTTCAGCAGCAGGCGTGCTAACATTGTTGTCAGCTGCAGGAAGCTGAGCTACAGAAACAGCTGTGCTTCCAGGGAGTGAGATTACCAGGGAATATCAAAATTCATAGTATTTTCCTTCATGCCTATATGGAGCTGTCAGAAAATAGGAGCTCGTACCTTCAGCTCTGACATTTTGCACACAAACTGGGATGGTCTTTTTATTACCCATGGGTCCAGTCATAAAGGTTTCAGCTGTGTGAGTTTGGTACCTGCCAAAAATTGCTACAAGGAAGAAGTATGTGTGTGGGGTTGCAGTACTATTCATGGCCAGCAGGTATAGGTGTGAGTGGGACTGTTCCCACCTGCTCACCTAGACACTCTTGACCAGTCCCACACACTCCAGTAGAACGTTTGACCAATCCCACGCACTCCAGTAGAACGTTTGACCAATCCCACGCACTCCAGTAGAACGTTTGACCAATCCCACGCACTCCAGTAGAACGTTTGACCAATCCCACACACTCCAGCAGAACGTTTGACCAATCCCACGCACTCCAGTAGAACGTTTCACCAATCCCACGCACTCCAGTAGAACGTTTGACCAATCCCACGCACTCCAGTAGAACGTTTCACCAATCCCACACACTCCAGCAGAACGTTTGACCAATCCCACGCACTCCAGTAGAACGTTTCACCAATCCCACACACTCCAGCAGAACGTTTGACCAATCCCACGCACTCCAGTAGAACGTTTCACCAATCCCACACACTCCAGCAGAACGTTTCACCAATCCCACACACTCCAGCAGAACGTTTCACCAATCCCACACACTCTATCTAGAACTATGTAGATGTTGTTTACGTTTTAATGTTTTATTGTAGTATGTTCTGATTTGTTTCAGCACATATGATGTTATTTTGCACATTTTACGGTATCTTTGGCAGTGTAAACTTAAGCTGAGTGGTTGAGCACACATTTTCTGTGATTAGTCAAAGTGCTAGTTGTCTCTCAATCCGATTGGCTGATGCCGACTCGTTGAGGAAGACAACTGTGGATTAATTTACACGGCAGTGTGTGAGAACGTTTAAGAAATCCATAAATGATCGTGGGGTGGCTTGGAAAACATGCCATACGATGCACAGATGCCAAGCTAAATGACGGGTGTGCATGTTTGTGCATTTCGAACATATCTGGGAACCATTGTGGTTTGTGTGGAACATAAATATTTGCGGCTCACTTTATTTTTACGTGGCTCGTGATATTTATTTGCGAATTGCGCAAGAATAATGCGCTCGCGAGTACAGTGTGTGAGACACCACGCATAGAGACGAACAGAATAGTCTGCGTGTTGGCGTTTGCTGTTAAAAGCCAGCTTGTGTCATTTTATTTGTTTCATGTCTCAAAAACACCCAGCATAGACGGAGAATTCCAGCTCTCCAGTCACATGGCTGACGTCTGAAGGGTTGGGTTGAAATGAAAATGACTTCATATATTTTTAATTCCATGACCTTTGTGAGGATTATCCGTTTTTGGCGAAATGTAAGAAATTTGAACTCCTTTTCTCCGAGTCATTTCGTCTGTTATTTGGTTTCGGTTAATAATAAGCAGCTCAAGCACTTTCCCCATGTTGAACAGCGTAATAAAGATGCAGTCGCTTTTTGTTTTTAATGGCCCTTATCCAGAGCGACGTATGTTTTTCTCCTTATACGACTGAGCGTTTGAGGGTTAAGGGTGTTGCTCAAGGTCCCAGCAGTGGCAGCTCGGCAGAGCAGGGACCTGAACTCGCGACGTCTTATCCACTGACCCTGTGTTTCATGTTCGGCTGGAAAAACTCTTTCGAGCTTCACATGTAAGAGCTTTGAAAGCCTAAACGGCGTTGTGAGCGAGTTAGCATTATGGTCGTTGGACATCATCGTGTCAATCACGGGCAGGTGGGTGCAAAGCTGGAGCTCCTGCAGCGGTACGGGGGAACGAAAGATCTCCTCTGTCTCACCGTGGTCTCGGCCTCGGATGTAGGCTTTGTGCAGTCGCGCATGGACCCGCTGATTGATCACGGTTAGCGCCGGGTCGTTAAGACTGCTGTGGCTGCCTGGTGAGCTCAGAGTGGGACGTCTGGTGTTTAAATGAGATCTCTCTTTCTTTCTGATCCGACGCCGATAGCATGGCCGCATGGAGGGATCGTGTGCATGTGTAGATGGGAAGGGTATTCCAATGAGACTGTTCACCCATGACCGTTTCCTTTCTAGTCACGGGCCTGATTGGGGGGAGGGCTTCCTTTTAGTTTTTTTTCCCCCTTCTCCTTCCTCCAGTTTCTCTCCATTCCTCCTGGTCTCTGTGGTGGGTGACTGGCTCCTGAGGCTTGTCGTGGCCCCGGTTTGTGTGTCTTCTGTCGCGTGGAGTCCGTCTTCAATCCTGCCTCTGTTTGGCGCATATTAAGCTGACATACATATTCATGGCCATTTGCTTTAGAAGAATAAGCGGTGTTTTGAGTGAATAAATTGACAACGTCTTTACAACCCAAATTACATTCCCTAGTCATGTTATCCCAATTATCCGTAAAACAAAAAAAAATCGTTTGTCTGGATGCGCGTTCTTAATTTCTCAACCTGGCCTAGCTGCGGTTTGCTGTGTGTTGGACAGACGTGCCGTTGTGGGCGTGTACGCAATCGTGGTCTCTCTCCGGTCTCGTATGTAAAAGAACCAGCCGGACAGGTTTTCCGAGAAATAGATACAACTCCCCTTCCTTTCCCACCCCCCAAGCCCTGAGGCGTCGAAGCTCCGTATCGATTAAAACCAGCGTCCGTCTGCACGTCGGCGTCCCGTTATAATCCCATACGGTTGAAGGGTCCAGCCTTAATTACTCCGATGAAGGCTAATGTTCAGCTTTTCGTTAAGCCACAGCTGTAGCTTGATGTCGCATTAGCGTGCACAGGCCGATCTGAGCGTACGGTCGTCTTCTGATTTGCCTTTGTGTCTGTGTGTTTGTTCGTGTGAGATAAGACATTAGGATGTGTGGCCCAGCCTAAGTGCAGATGTAGAGCGGCTCAGTGTGTGCTCCGACAGCACGCTGACAAATGAACAGCAGAAGCTTAGAGAGGAGGGTGAATAGACGAGTGCGGGGTGCCAGGCGGACTGATGAGGGCTCAGTAAAGGCCAGGCCGATTTGTCATACCCGGTCTCTCGTTAACTCACCATTACACCCACACACACACACACACTCACCCCTCCTGCTTCAGATCGCTTCTTGAATAAGCAACCCTCAAGGTTGGACCCCTCACCCACATGATTTGGGGGGAGGGGGGGGGTGTTTATTTTGTCTGCATATGCAAAACACTCTGTGAGTCCTTACACAAAGACTAGCCAAAGCTACGTCCATGTTAATGCAGATACAGTTGAAACCGCATCCTTTTCTCTATGTCGAGATGGCGTTTTTGTCCAAAACGGAGATGTATATATTTTTTTATTACGTATTTTTTTTTAATCACGTGACCCATTCGACTAAAAACATGATTTTCGTACTGCAGTCGTCGAAGCGCCTGCTATCCGGGACGCGTTTTTAAACACGCCCGACGGAAACGTCGCGGGCCGCTCCATAAACGCATCTTGCGTTACTACACCAGCCGGATTATCGCGATACCCAGTAGTAGCGCGAGACCACGCGGCATCGTGTCCGTCCATCATTCAAATCTACAAAATGAACCAAACTTACCGGAACGCGCGGACGGAAACGAAAACAGACGAGCCGGATTTTCCTCGGAGTACTTTGTCAACGGGAACGTTATTTACAGTACCGTTTAATCAACACAGTGGCGTCGGTGGTATGTTCACGCTTTAGTATGGCGATACTGGCGTAGTAGCGGTACACCGTGCAGGCCACAGCGGCTTACGTGAAAACTTTACGGAAAACGCCGGTGTAGACGGAGAGGGTTTTAAAAACGACAGTGCGGCTTTCAGACCTATCCGGGTTAATGTAGACGTAGCGGAAAGCTTTGTGTAATGCACGCTCCTGGTCATGGTTTGACTTGTGTTGGATCAAATGGGGGGGTAAAAAAAATACTGTATTGACTCCCTGTATTTTTGCTGCTAACACTATAAAAATAAATAAATGAATGAATGAATTATACGTCACTTGCTATATTCACTGCCTGGCTGCTACTCCGATAACTGCTATGTCCAAATATAGTAGAAGCTTATCTACAGAGTCATAAGTCATAGTATGTTCTGTTTGCACTCGCAGCATTTTTATGATGTTATCATCTCGTTTTGCACTACCTGTCTGACACTTATCACTCCAGAAGTGTCTCTTACTGGACCTACTGTCCTGTTTTCGTAATTATTGTCCTACTTTATGTAGACCCGTGTGGGCCTTGTTTAGTTCTGTGTTGTTTTATGTAGCACCGTGGTCCTGCAGAGGCATTATTTTGTTTCACTGTGTACTGTACCAGCTGTATGGTTGGACTGACGGTAAGCCACTTGACTTGACTTGACCCTGGTTCGTGTCTCTACGGGTTTATCATCGGTTTCTCAGGCGTTTCCAGTTCTCAAGTTTGCACCCAGCGTTACGGAAGTCGCAGTGCATGATTGGACGGTTAGCTCACCTCACTTTGACTTCATCAAGTTTCCATCTAGCGTATACGGTGTCTTTATTTTTGCTAAACCCAATCAAGTTCCTTACGCCAATGGTTCTCATCCCTTTCGTCTCCGGCTGGGACTTTGCAATCCCAAGCCCCTCCCTCTGGACTCCGCCCATAAAGCCCAAAGTGTACTTCGTTTTTTTGGGGAGGTTTTTTTACGCTAGTGTATGCGTACAGTCGTACGCTCTCTCTCTCTTTCTCTTTTATATATATGATCCATTTGAAAACATAAGTACACCCCAGGGAAATTGTTGGCTTTGTTGCCTCTTTGAAACAATGATTTAATGAAGCTGATACACACTATCAGAGGACATTTCACAATTTAAATGGACAAAAAACAGATCAATCACAGAGGAAAAGTAAGTACACCCCTACTTTTCTCACACCTTTAAAATCCATATAATTAGAATGTGGTGTTCAGGATTTGTAGCCAGTGATCAGAACCTGCTCAGGGAGTGCAGGTGGAACCGGTCTTATTCATACCCCTCTCATATCTAGTGTCTGGTGTTCCCTTTGTTATTGAGGTGTGGGGTGTCATCATGCCAAGATCTAAAGAGTTCTGTAAGGCCTTCAGAAAAAAGGGTTATGGATGCCTGTGAGTCTGGCGAGGGATTTGAAAAGATCCCCAAATTCTTTGAAATACATCGTTCCACTGCACGTAAAATAATCTACAAGTGGCGCAGATTTCAGACGCTGCCACTTTGTCTAGGACTTCAAACAGAAGTCTCCAAGAACACCTAAAATTAATCACAGGATCTGCTAGGAAGTCTTGCGACTGTCGGTGTCCAAGTGCACAGTTCTACAATCGGAAAGAAATTTTGCACAGGTTTGACCCGCGTGGGAGGCGTGCCAGGGAAAAGCCTTCACAAGATTGCCGACGAGTATATAGGCAAAGACCAGGTCTTTTGGAATAATGTGCTCTGGACAGACGAATCAACGGTAGAACTGTCTGGCCACAGAAACAGCAGACACGTTTGGCACAGACCAAAGACAGATTTTCAGAGCCTGGTGGACAGTGACGCAAAACGCCTACGAGAAATCATTTCGGCAAAAAGGGGGGCAATACTAGCTTCTGAGGCCAAGGGTGTACTTACTTTTTCCACGGACGAATATCACATCTTTTGATATTTCCGTTGAATAAATGAGTTGAAAAAGCTCATTTTCCTTGTGGTGGTGTTCAACTTTAACAGCTTTCTAAGAGGAGCAAATATTTGCTTTCCATGGGGTGTACTTATTTTTTCCGCATGACCGTATACGGACACGTGATGGTGGATTAATACCGTGACCCCGTGAAAGGACTAGGTTATCATACAGTGAAAGGTTCAAACCATTACTCTCCTGATGGCTTGTTTGTAAGAGGTCATCGCTGATGATCACTTCTGTGTGAAGTGTCTGTGAAGTAGGAGATGACGGGATGTAATATCGTTCTGATTAAAGAACGCTGTCGTACGGCTTTGCGATGGCTTTATATTTTCCCCGGGGTTTTTCGCCTATTGTCTTTTCTGTTGGCGCATGGTGGGGGTGTCATGTACAGGAGAAGCTGTCTGTGGTGATGATTTACAGCAGCGATATAGGGGTGGTGTGAATGAACGTGTCGGATCGTTATTGAATCTTTTTGCGGAAGTGCTCTGAAGCTCACATCACTCAGTCTGCGCCAGGAATAGAGTGCGAGAGAGAGAGAGATCGAGGGTCGGGGGGGAGGGAGAGAAAGAGAGAGCGGCAGGCATTGAGGCGAGACTCTCCACTATTGTCCTGTTCTCTCTCGTTTCTCCCCTGACGCAGAGCTCCTGTCTGTGGCATGTGGAAGCCGGCGTGCGATGTCTCTCTTCTCACTTGCCCTCTAGACCGGCGTTAAGTGGCGCACGCAGAAGGCGTGGCATCTGGGCTTCCGTCCAGCCTTCAACGGCTTCCTGCCATGAGGATGTTAATTAGGGTCACACTCGGCTCCCGACACGCCATCGTCTTCCTCATAATTATTACCGACAGGGTCAGGGGGCTTTGAAAGCAATCGGTCTTGGAGTTGGCGTAGCGCCGTTGGTTATCTGCGTGTGCGGATGGGTGCGCGCGTTTACGGCAAGTAACAGCACGTTTCAAATGGAAGGGCTACAAGAACGATGTAATTTATTTACATCCATTTGTACCACAGCGGTAGGTGTGGGATTACCGTCCTATAACCGCAGTTCCGGCTTTCGTTCTCCTGACAGGCTTGAATTATAGCCAATCACAGACTTGTACAGCAGGCGAGCTACATCATCTACGGCTAATGAGAAGTTATTTACCAAAGAAAAACCCAGGCGATATGGTGACGCTTTCTGCAAGGGGTTTATAACGTCCGCTCACGACTTTGCGCTCTTCCAGATTCTCCGTGACATGACGAGCTCTGACGATACAATAGACAAGGCAGTAGAGGGGGAGGGGCGCGGGGGCCGTTTAAAGTTACTATAACGTATGTTACGATCGGAAATAAACCGTCTTGCGGATGTTTCACAGCATTAAAGGTGACCGAACAGGTTACAGTGACATTCAAAATTGTGACCGTCGACAAAACCCTGTAGTATAAGAGGAATAAAAGACTTCAGGGCATGCTGTTAGAGAACACTAATCCAATAAGGCGTGGTAATCTCACTACCCGATCGTGAATTAGTTTTTTAAAAAATAAAACACTTAATAACAGCCCACCGTGAATATGTGCAAAGAGTTTCGGTCAGTACAAGAGTGTAACGCAGACGTTTTATTCACGCTCGTTACAAAACGCATGCAGTTTCCACATGTTAACATTTAGAACTAGTCATTATCACTCGGACACATTTAGCTGCTAACACATGAAGGCGTGCGTCTTACGTACAGGAATCGGTGTCGCGTTTACGACTTCTCGCTTTGCTATCGACTCGGTCAGCGCCGTCTTCTCCACACTGCGGTCCTCCCTGTTTTCAGTAAAAGAAGCAGACAGTGATGAAGCCGGCTGTGGTACATTAGTGGCTTTTAGCAATCCGGCGCTGCCTCGGTGTGTCTCCGAGCGCCTGCTTCGATCGGACCTCGGGACACCGAGTGGCGCTGAAGACCTGCTATCTCGATCATCGGTGTCAGCATGGAGCCACGCCTCTCCACCTTGTGTGTTTATTCTTCACGGATGTTTACATATAGTCCACAAGACAAGATGATCGCTGAAGTTATAAAAATTACCCCGTTCTAAAGTTTACACACCCTCGATTCTTAATACTGTGTCGTTACCTGGACGATCAGCGGCTGTGTTTATGTTTTGTGAGAGTTGATCACGAGTCCCTTGTTTGTCCTGAGCAGTTAAACTGCCCCACTGTTCTCAAGAAGAAATCCTCCAGGTCCTGCACGTTCTGTGCTTTCCCAGTATATTCTGTAGTGTCCGTGGTGTCTTGTAAGTGATAATTGAAATGTGAAGGGGGGGGTAAACCCCATGGACGCCTCCACAAAACTGTGTCTTTTGTGTGCTCGTAATGCTCATAAAAGCTCCTCTAACCACATGTTTACAGTTACAGGCCCGAGTGGCTGCTGGTACTGTACCACTAGAGTGAACTTCAAACCCGCGTCCAATATTTTGGACTGAAATCGCAGCATCAACAACAGACGGTAGAACAAGATATCGATTAGCGGTAGCAGGAAGTTAGCCGATGAGTTCAAGTCGAGTCGTGCTTTTTATCGGTTCTAGGCCGGTTTTAAAAAACAAACAAAACAAACTGCTTTGCTAGTCTCACTTGTCAGGCGCGTGTGATATTAATAATAGTTAATGCCACAAACATCCATCAGCGAGAACCTAACTGACGTGTTCGGTGGTAATGATAATAGACCCCGGTCTAGTCCGAGGGAAGGATCGGTTGAGCGTCCACGTAGGAATATCTATAGTGCCGTCTGCGAAGCCATCAAAGTGTCCGATTCACGGAACTGGTTTGAGCTGGAAAACATTCAGCAGACGTGCAGAGATCTCTAAGGATAAACGTAAACCGAGCAGGTAGCAAACGCACTTAAGCGAAGCCGCCTGGTGTCTGTGTTTTGAGGTTCGCTGAAAATAAGGGTGTTTTCGTATTCTCCGAATGGCATGAAAAACAACTTTCGACTGAGGACGACGTTCCAATAGTTTTACCTCGTGTTTTTTTTTATTTTTTATTGAAACGAACGGTTTAGGCGTATATCGGTAATCATAAGTGTGTGTGTGTTTTTTTTTATTTTATTTTTTTTATTGAGACGAACGGTTTAGGCGTATATCGGTAATCATAAGTGTGTGTGTGTTTTTTTTTATTTTATTTTTTTTATTGAAACGAACGGTTTAGGCGTATATCGGTAATCATAAGTGTGTGTGTGTTTTTTTTTTTGTTTTTTTTATTGAGACGAACGGTTTAGGCGTATATCGGTAATCATAAGTGTGCGTGTTTATATTTTTTATTTTTTTATTGAAACGAATGGTTTAGGCGTATATCGGTAATCATAAGTGTGCTCGTGTTTTTTTTTTGTTTTTTTTATTGAGACGAACGGTTTAGGCGTATATCGGTAATCATAAGTGTGCGTGTTTTTTTTTTATTTTATTTTTTTTAATTGAGACGAACGGTTTAGGCGTATATCGGTAATCATAAGTGTGCGTTTTTTTTTTTGTATTTTTTTTATTGAAACGAATGGTTTAGGCGTATATCGGTAATCATAAGTGTGCTCGTGTTTTTTTTTATTTATTTTTTTTTTTATTTTTTTTTTATAAACGTGAAGTTGTTTAAATCAAACTCTAAAACGATGGGGTTCCTCGTCCCTGCTGCTGAAAAGCACCCCCAAGGCGTAATGCTGCCACCACCATGTTTCACTGTAGGGTTAATCGCCAGCATTACCGCAGTTTGCCGGATGTAGCTCTTGGAGATCGGGTTTCCGTCTCATCGGACTCGAGAGTCTTTTTCCTCGTGAAGAGCCTCCCATGTGCGTTTCGCTCAGGAGAGCCTTCCGTCTATCCGCGCTACTGTAAAGGTCTGATTCATGGAGGCTTCTGAGACGGATGTCTTTCTGGCACGTTCTGTTAGAGTGCTTCCTGTTAGAGCGGCTCTTGATCTTCTTGGGTCGCGTTATGGTTCGTTATGTATTGGTTGTCGAGCGTTTTTCAGGGTTCGGTATTTACGCTCACATGGTCCGACTCTCAACGCGAGTATGACTGAACAGATTATAGCGGGTGAAAGGTGTTTCCTGTTCGTGTATACCTCGAATCGGATCTCTTGATGAAGGTGAAAACGTAGTGCTTCTGTCGTTCTCCGTTTGAGCGTGTCTTTAATTTATTTATTTCCATTTTAAACCACCGGTCCTAGAAGTATCTTGTTAAACCACTAAACCCCGACTTATCAGGGTTACCGCTAATCAATAACTTTTCTCATTAATCTGCGTCAATCTTCATGGACGGCAACTAACCGTTATAACTTAATGTCATATCACGAATGGCATGTTGGCAAAAATCGCTATCAATACGTGATTTTTCCCCCATTCAATCAAAATTTACTTATCGACCGATCACCGTTGGTTGCCATGTCCTTCGGCTTTCCGTGTTGTCGTTCCGACTTGCGTTCACGTGAATTTTCTCAGTCGGGAAATCGTTTTTCCCGCACGAAAGCTGTAGAATTTAACTAGCGGAATTTCACGTGCGGAGATGAAGCTTCTTGTATCCGTTTCGCAGCACCAGAGGGCAAATATTTCAGTCGATAGCTCAGGCATTTAAGTGGCACCGCAATCTGCGTTCTAATTCGGTCCGGTACATGCCATCCCTATCGACACCGGTTTTCCTTACCCGACCCTACTATATCCTGGACCTGAGCTCAGATGGAAATCCTCTGAGAATCAGACTTCACAGCAGACCTTTTGAGTCGAGATTTTGGTATTAAACGAACGGGTTAGAACAGGGGTGTCCGGTCTTACCCGTGGCTTCTGCTCGGTCGGAATGAAAACCTGCACCCACACCGCCCCTTTCTGGATAAGATTGGACTTTCTGTTCTAGAGAGAGTTTGAATCGACACCTTTTCGCTTGAATATATTTCACAAGCGTTATTTAGCCAGTAATAGCATTTGTATCAAGGGAGTTTCAGGAAACGATTGTGTAACCGTTCTCTCGTCACGTTCGTTAATAACGTTTCGTAAAACAGTTCTGCGAACCACACCAACGAGTGCGCTGTAGTGGAATGGCGCTAACCGGTAAATCGGCCGATCGGACCGTTGATGTTCTGACACACAGCAGTCCTTGGTTGACCCAGCACGTTAAAGGCAAGACGGCCCAGTTTGCGTACGTTAAAATCGAGCTGTTTCTGTAACACTCGTCCACTTGGCTCGCTCAGGCTGCGTTTTCGGGGCACAGGTGGATGGAGCGGCTCACTTCAGAGAGGCAGGGCTGAAATCAAAGACTCCATGAACTCAGCTAGGATGTGGTGTGACCTGAATAGTTACGACTAGGAATGCTAAGATGTTCCTAGAAGTTCAGGAAGGACAGAGAGAAGTTTGGACTCTCGGAGTGATTTTTCGGCCAGTACTTTGAACACAGAGAGAGAGAGAATGAGCGAGAGCCCCCCCTCCGCCCCCCCTTCACTGGTTTATTAGCAGTGTTGTGTAAACCGTCTCCCGAGCGACGGAATGTGTGCGAGGGTTTGTGTACATTTGGTGTTTTGCCATGGAGCTGTTGGTTTCATTGAAACGTGAGGGTGTAATAAGGTACTCTGTGGCTACAGCCTTCCAAGTCAGACGTGTAAACATGGAAAGATGCCTCCAAGAGCAGATATATCCCTCACTCCCATAAACCGCATTAACACAGTTCCTGCATTTCTCAGCCTCACGTTATTACGAAGCTCCATACAGAATTAATTCCGCCTAACATGGCTATGCGCGTGAGGGACACTCGAATGTCTCATGGCTGTATCCATCAATGCAAAAACAAACAAACAAACAAACAAGCCGTGCATCAGAGAGTAAATTCCTGTTATATTCATTTGCTTATATGAATTTTCCGCCGAGGACCTGTGTATCAGCACTGAAAGTCTACAGATGTGACCAGGGCTTTGGGTATATCTGAACTCCATGTCCTATTTAGAAATGGTTCCCGCTGTGTTTTTGTGAGTCAGAGGCATCACTTGGAGGTCTGAGTGTGGTGCTTTGGCAGCGTGTTCGGTCGACCATCTGCAGCGATGGCGCTGATGACACTTTACACACATGACGGCAGTGAAGAGAGGGAGGAAGAGACGCCGGAAATCCGGTGATCTCTTTCTCTCGCTCTCTGTCTGTCTCTTCTCCTTCTTCTTTCTCTCTGTGCTGCAGGGTTTGTTTTAGGAGAACTGCGGAAGGTGGAAAAACGCACCAGAGACCAATTTGACTTTAGAGGAAGTGGAAAAACGCTATTACTTGCGCTATTCATCAGCCCGCACTGACGCCTCAGTACAGCGGTCGAGAATCGGGTTTTAAATTTCGAAGCCAGTCCAATGGGGGTAGATGGGTGCGCTCGTCGACACTGTCGACATCGAACCATGCAAACTTCCAGGACAATGACTTCCGTCAAAGCAAAAAAGTTTTTTTTTGATGATTCGCGTTTGTGCAAATCTCGATCGTCCAGTTGCTCTCCGGAATCATACTTGTCCCGCCCCCCAGAGGAGGGTCTTGCGACACAGTAGCTCATAATCAAAGCTTGTAAACAAGGAACTTCTGACTCGCCGCGATGTCGTGCGGAAACGCTAAAGCGGCGGCGGCTTCTGAGCAATCGTTCGTATAATTGACTCTTATTTGTGTCTTGATGAGAAAAGATGTAGAATGCAGTTTAATGTAGCAAGCAGCGAGTAGGAGCTGTTGTTGTTTAGGTTTGCAACGAGACACGTCTGCGTCATTAATAAACCGGTTATTGTTACCTGATGCGCTTTGTGTTCTTCAGTATTTAGCGTGAAAATGCGATTTTAGTGTTGTAGTTCTGTATTTTATAGTTCACACCCGATTCGTTTTGTCGTTAGTGTTGGCATAGAAACGTGTAACTCCGAGTCCGCGGACCGCGAGCAGCTACAGGAAGAACGTCCGGGATGTCTGTCTGGTCGTTACGGTAATTCCGACACGGCGTGAACGCAGCGTAGCAGAGCGTCAAAATCAGTCCAGTGGTGCATTTTGGTCGCGCTCTGTTCCCGTCACCAGTGTTCACATGGATGAGAAAAAGAAATGACGGGGGTTTACCGGTTTTAAAGATGGAGGAGTTTGTACGAGGTCGCGGTTACGCAGCACTTTTCAGAGGTGTCGGGAGATTCGGTATCTCGGACGCTATTGGCCGTCGTGTAAAGCAGTCCAACGCTTTAGCTTCAGCGCATTCACGCTCGCTTCTTGTTTCTGAAGGGAACGAGTCGATTCACCGAACCGAATCACACCCGAGGAGCCTCTTCATGGCGACTGATCCGTTCATGGGAGCGCGAATGCGCACACCGCAGGATTTAGAGCGGTGGCGGTGATCCTTTTCACCGCAGTTTCTGAACGACTGTCGCTCGAGATCCTATCTGACTAGAGAAAAATCTCAAACACGTCACCGGATTCTACGGTTCTGCAGGAGACACCACACGCAATGCCCTTTACCCTTCAGAATACATGTGCGGATATTCATCTGAACAGGCAACGTTAAACGCATAGCATGATGTGTACGAGTGTGTGTGTGTGTGTGTGTGTGTGTGTGTGTGTGTGTGTGTGAGAGAGTTACTTCTGCTGTTTGGCCAGTAGCCACTTCCACTCTTACCCACTTATTCTGTGCATATCCTCTCCCGCCTACCGCTCACGAACGCCGAAAATACATCCACTTCTGCAGTTTTTTTCTCCCTCGCTCTTCCGTTTGTCCCAGTCTGGGACATGTTTGAGGAAGAGCAGATCGGTCCTGTTCAGCGCACGTATCAGTGTCACATAAATGCAGCAGTTCTTTCATCACACCATCCCAGTGTGAACTTGTGTATTTTATTTACAACTCCAGTTCTGCACAGTTCGCCGCTTTTAACACACCCACTAATGAAACTCGAGAGCTGCCCGAGCACAGAAACAGGGCCGGGAGTAATGTTAGCTAGACTCGGGTCTTGAAGTTGAGTTGTATACCTATGGTGTAAAGTGTGTAGGCTGTGTGTGTGTGTGTGTGTGTGTGTGCGTGGCTCTGAAATCTGGGACAGGATTAGAGGCTCAGATCTTCACGCCTACCTCAGCTCATTACCGTTCTCCTGTGTGGTTGATGCGTGTGTGCGTGTGTTATAGATAGAGATCGACCCGTATTGATTTTTATAACCGATACCGATCGTTTGCATGTCTATGTGCCCGGTAACGGATATGCAGAACCGATATGTTTATTGTTTTACTTCTGTTTTTGACACAATGAGAACACCACTGAACCGAACAAACCGTTTTATCCATAACGGTTTCGTCAGATTTCACTTCCTCCTTGCATACAAAACAAAATAATAATTAAAAAGAAAACCTTCTTATTTATACACCAATAAATAGAGGGGTCTGAAAGAGTGCAAAAAAAAAGTGCACTCTTAGTAGTGTCTTTCTATTTATTTATTTATTTTTAAAATAAAAGCTTTGATGAGCTAAACGGATGACGTGAGTTTCTCTCTACGTCTTAGCGCCAAGCTTCTTAACCTACATATCGCGTGTTTATGCAACACATCTCGTCTGTGCAGGAATGGCCGTTGCGTCGAATAATAAAGCGCAGTTCTGAAAACGCCCACACGATGGCGTGAAAACGATCCACGCGTCGGTGGAGCCGACATTACAAAACTGATATCCGTTTATGAAAATGCTTCGTATCTGGGAAACCGATCGTTGGTTGTAGATGAGCGATCACTGCTGACACGCTTAAATGTGTTTGATCAGAACTTCCATGTCATGAGCGTGTGCATTAGACGCCACTCTGACGTACGCCACCATTAACCGACCTCTCATCGGGGTACACGATGAACTCTGGCGCTGTCTGCCGTCTTCCACACACACGAGCACCGATTGGTTAGCGTCATGGCGGTCCGGGATGGCGCTGGGGTTCGAGCTCTCCGTCTCCTGGGCACAGGGAGAACACTTTTCAGTTGTGTCACTCAGGGGCTTATCGTATATGATGTTTGTGAAAGTTAGGAAGTAATTTACAAAAGAAACACCGGCAGCACTAAAGGTTCAGCAGGAATCCCGATGGAAGAATCGCAGCGCCTCATCCCCGGTCACCTCAGGTCTTTTCCGCCAGCAGCCTGACCTGACGGACAGACGCTGTACAAGTGTGTGTGTGTGTGTACAGTATGTGCTGACTTTGCTTGATGCTTGACAGTGACATTGATCCTGAGGCTGTGATCAGATTCACACTGACACCAGTCAATGTGTGTGCTGTCGCATCGACCGCAGCAAACCCACAGAAAGCACCAGACACGTGGCCTCGGCATGCGCCGGTCGTCGGTCCGACGGTAATATCACGATGTTCCCACGTCAAGCGCTTCCAACTGTCGTCACTTCCTCCGAGTTGTGTTCATGCCCCGTGACAGACTGCGGAGAAGGTCGGAGTAAACCGATTCCACATGCACCGTGCGCTAGAAGTGATGATCTGATGTGTCCCGAGTGTTTCGGAGGGAACCGGTACACACACACACACACACACTGAATTAAAAAACAAAACTGTGATCAAACGTTCAGCAGGTTTTCTAATATGAAAATATATATTGCTGCATATACGGGTTTCTTCTTGTGATGGGAAGACTGGGAAAATCGATGGGGGGGGGGGGCATGTCTCCCCTCCTCCGAAAACAGGAAACAGCTGGAGCAACATCCTGTAGCCGAGTGGTATCCAGAGAGAGGACCAGCAGCAAACGCACGGCCATTAGTAGCCCCAGAGAGACGCGGCAGAGAGGCAACAATGCAGGCCTGTGTGTGTGTGTGTGTGTGTGTGTGTGTGTGTGTGTGTGTGTGTGTGTGTGTGTGTGTGTTTGGTCCACCGGGGACGACCGGCCGCATTCTTTCCATTTGCTCAGTGGCTCTCGGCATTGAACCATCGAACATGTACGCGCAGCACAAAGGCATGGCTATTCATCTGCACATGCTCTCAGTCAGTGGGAGTGTGGCAGAGAACGGGAGAGGAATTGTGTGTGTGTGTGTGTGTGTGTGTGTGTGTGTGTGTGTGTGTGTGTGGTCCGGCGTGCTTTCCCCTGACATTTGTGCTGCGGTGAAGTCTTTGTGAGCGTGGCAGACTCTTTCTGTTTTTGGAGTTTTGTTTGTTGGGTTGCAGGGGAAACCACACTGGGAACCAAGGCTTCACGTGGCTATTTAGGGAAACGCAGCGCTGGAGATGAAACCGTCTGTTCTCGGACTCCTCGGAGAGCGAGACAGAAAGAGGGTTGGAGATGTGAGGATGGAGGATGCAGGGAGGGTCGAGGAGTGAGGGAGAGTTAACAGAATGGAGTGAAGAGACTCTAGTGGCGTACACACAAACTCGAGAGGAAAGCTTTCTGCTCGGGACGCCATCATTACCTTTACGTTCTTGCGTTCGTAAACCAGAATGAATCTGGCTTTATCGTGCAGGGTATTCAGTAGGTAGTATTATCATTTCTTGCTTTTCGTGATCACGACTGAATTCTTCGGCGTTCTCGACACATGTTTATATTTTCCTGGGGGGCAGAAAAAGCTTGGCACAATCCTGCAGCATCATGGATGAAACAGATCTTCAGCTTTCAGTCCTATTCTAATTCACAGGAATTCATGTGTTGGAGAATTTTATTCTACTTTCAGTTATTCAGTGGAAGGAACGCTGTAGGAAAAGCTTTTTGTTTGTTTGTTTGTTTGTTTGTTTTCACTGCATTACATTTCTAAATATAACAATTCAAGCTTAAGTCATTTTTTTGGTGCCAGAGTCTCAGATGGTGTTCTAGTGAGCGTATGCGTATTATGTGTGTTCTCGACCTTTTGTATCTAAAGCCCCCCTAAGCCTCGCCTATCATGTGGCAGCCCCCTCCCCTCCAATATTTGGAGGAGACCAGGTATAATGGTTATCTGTTCTGTACCTAATCTATAATCTGATTTGATTTGATAGATGGATAGATTTTTTTTCAGAACTTTCACGACTTTTATAAACTATATAACGGACAGGTGTGGAACATGAACGATGAAAAATGTTTCTGAACACTAGAACTACTCTGATCAAGAGAACTAGGCTGTAATAGCGTGGACTATTTTACATTGGTAACACTGGTCTACACTGACAGCTAGATAAAAGTCAGACTAAGCTCCGCCTCTCCACAGCAAAAACAAAACAGAGGGAGAGGGAACGCGGGGTTTTTCATTTATGCACATTCTATTTGAAAAGCAATAAAACACACCGAGTACACAAACGATGCCCTGTCTGTGTATGCTGTACGATTAAGATTTCCCTTCACTGGAATGAAGAGGCCCAGACGTGTTCCAGCATGACACTGCCGTGAAAGTGCAATAGAAATATGTTGTCCCTAAACTCCGTGAATGATTGGGATGAATGATTGTGATCTCAATATTGATCAAAAATAACCGTTGAGTTTTCGCGATTCCTTATGAGAGTGAATCATTTTGAGGTCCCACGGCGAGAAAAGCTTGACCGAGTTCGGAGTGGAGGAACTGGAGTGGCCTGCACAGAGCCCTGACCTCCACCTCACTTACACCTTTGGGATGAACTGCAGCGCCAGCATCCCCAACATCAGTGCCTGACCTCGATAATGCTCTCGTGGCTGAGTGGGGAAAATCCTCGTTCCAAAATTTAGTGCAAAACCTTTCCCAAAGATCAGAGGTGGTCGTAACAGTAAATGGGGGACAAAGGGTACGTTTACACGACAACGGTGTACTAAAAACAGAAGTTTTTCCTTGTGTTTTTTTTTTTCAATTTTGGTGACAACGTTGTCAAAAACGAACCCCGTCCAGGCGCTTAGAATCCCGATAGTTCGACTTTGAAAATGATCCCTCAGCGATCTCCAGGCTGCACCGCTCGGGGACGTCCTCAGTAGCAGGATGTAGCCTCCAGTTGATGAGAGCTCCATCCAGACGTACTGCGTCATTTACTTGAATCCCCGAGAGGAACGACTTCATGTATCATGGCCTCTATCCTCTGCCGGGAACATCCCCGGTGATCGCGTTTGCACCTCGGCTACTCGCTGTGGCGTCCTCTCGTCGCATGTACGGGCGCTATTTGAATGTGGCGAGCGTATATGTATATATATATATATATATTGTGCTGGCATTAGAGTGTAGCATCATGACCAAGTCCTCAGCACGTGTGCGTATTGGACAGTGACAGGATTCGGGACGGGAAAGAGCACCGCAGCGCAGCGTTGAGAAACACACGGACCCGTGGGAGCGCGTTCGGTTTAAACAGAGGCAGAGAGTCGAATTTCCTTTCTCTGGTTATTGGATGAGTGAAGTAAACAAGCCAAGTGGAAATGAAATAAACGAGTCTAAATGCGTAATCCGTTTGTCCCAGGCGCCAGGGCTTTCATCCATCCCTTCCCAGTGTTTTTAGAGTATAAAGGAAGCCATCTGAGTTTCAGACTGTGTGTGTTGTAGGGGCTTCGGTAGAAAACAAAATGGTTGCTGCGTGAGAACTGAAGGTGGTGGATTTTAACATGGGATCTGCGTTGCCATAGGAAATGATCCGTCGGCTGTCTGAAACGGGTTTCCACGCTCTTCCAGAGCTCAGTGGTTGCTCGTGGATCTCCAGCTCAGCTCTAAGTGCGCATGTTTTACAGTGATATTAATCGTAGCGTCCTTTCGCTTTTCTAGTGTTGGGGCATTAACTCGGGCGTCATACATCCGAACCGCATCTCTAATGGGCTAAACAACATGCTCGCATGCAAGCTGTCGGCATCGGTGCTGCAACTGCTGAAGCACATTTGTGTGTGTGTGTGTGACCTAGTTCTTCAGTTCCCCTCAGGCTTGAGGCAGCGTCTGTGAGAGCGAGTGCAAGGGGGTGAATACTGTCGGGAGAACGTATGAGAAATGCGTAAATGGTGAAGGCACCCGGAAAGCCGCCGAGTCTCAGGGATTCCCGAAGACGACGAAGGCGCACGTGCAGTCCTAAACCGTTCAAAACCCGGCGGGCTCCGATCTGCCGCCGGAACAGCCAAACCCACGGTTCGACCTAACCAAGCCACGAGGAAGCTGTTCCCCGTGCCGCGCTTCTGCATCTGACGCCAACAGCGCTTTGTTTGAGAAAAGCTCATCTCAAGTTCCCCTGAGGTTTCCATGATCATCATCTTGCGCTTACTTTCTTCTTTTCAATCTGCTAAAGGCGGTCCTCCTACACATCGTTCCATCGGCGGGTTTCCGCAATCCGTTTTCACACACACACACACACACACACACACACACACACACACACCAGCATGTGTGTGAGTGGATGTGCACAAGCCCATAGCTGCTGTGATGTGTGTGTCATGTTGGATCCCAGACTGAGCGGGTGGGAAGGATAAGCAGGTCATGGGAAAGTAGAAATGGACAAGTGGCTGATTTAATAGCCAAACTAACCACACACACACACACACACACACACACACACACACACATTACTGTAGTATCCCACTGTGCTAAAGATTTGATTGGCTAGCACAGTACTCTGGAAAGACTGATATTTAAACTTCACTGTAGTGATAAAAGCGCTTCATTAAACTCTTCTCGCCTCTAACAAACTGTACCGGGGTTCATTTGGATGACGATAGATGATATGATAATACATTGTATGCATGCTGCAGATTGTTGAGCACACTAACAGGATGAAATTGGGAGGAAGGTTGAACGAGAAAAAACGACTTCTGACCTTGGCCTGTCAAGCTCCCGCCAGCAGTAATCAGATCAGATTAGGTGTCTGACAGATTGTCACGGACGTGTTCATGGGTCTGCATTAGCGTTAACTCGCTCACATAGGGGCTTTCATTTAAAAGCCAGATTAGTATTTGTGCCGAGAGACGCGTCAGTCAGTGGCTAGGCTTCTGGTCCCGCTCCTCTGTCCTGTCGGCTCCTGCCTGCTCTCGAGCCTGGTGTATGCTTTGGGTAGCCGCTCAAAAAGAACCAGGCAAACCTTGAGCGTTTTCTGGTGTAGCAGAACAATAGGAGGATCATAGGCTGACCTTCGAGAAGGTGATGTAGGACATCTGCGCAAACAAAATGGCTTTATCAAGCCCCGATAGCGATAAAGACGTTGCAGGTGTCTGTGTGAACCCGTCTGGAAGGTGATGGAGTCACCGCTGCACTGCATTGACTTTAGATAAAGAAGAGAATGATGCCTACAGACAGATCAGAAGATGTATATTGTGTACGCCGCACTGAGGAGTCCCAAATGTCTCCATGTATACAGCTGGGGAGAATGTTTGGTTGGCAGCACCACGTCGGTTGTGCCTCCGTCAGCGGATGCTTCTGCGTCCAGTCTTTTTAAATTTGTCTGGCAGCACGTTTGGCAACACTCGTGTGTGATGTGCTCGCCATGTTTCCTGCTGAAGTCCATCGCAACCTTGCGACAGCTTCCCGAGAATCATTTCAATGCGTTCTTCTTTTGTCAAAAGCATTCTGGGAAACTATATATACAGTGTCGGGGGGGATAAGTATTGGACGCGTCAAACGTTCAGGGGGGAAAAAAATGAAGCCGTTAGAATGGTCCAATCACCTGACTCGAATCCGATTGAACAAGATTTAAAGACAATATGTTTAGTAGAACGGACCAAAATCACGCCTGAATACTGCGGAACATTAATCTCTCACACAGGAAGTGTCTTGAAGCGTCATTACAAACAAAGGCTTCTCCACTGAGTATTAAATACGTTTCAGTTAGCGTGTTCAGTACTTTTTTCCCGTGTCATTCCGCTTTATTACACATAACTTCATTTATGGACGTAAACGTTTGGATTTCTTTAATGTGTGGATCTCTTGAGTTGATACCAAAGTCTGGTGAAAATTTCATGTGAGTAACCTCACTGGAAATATATTTACTGAAAAAACGTCGACGCGTCCGATACTTGTTTCCCCGCTGTGTATTCTAAACTGAGTATGAAAAAACGTATGATGGGTACGTTTGCTGAAAGCTGTTCATTTCCCCCAGGTATGGAGACGTTGGGGACGGCGTGTGGATTTACTCCATGCACGGTGGTGAAATAGTTGAATTCGTGAATATGATAGGTCAGAAGGCATGGGTTGCTTTTGTATAGCAGCAGCTCTGACAGTAGTTGTGTCAAAGCACAGCGCCGTACTAATATGTTACCGTTTCTATAGTAACGGCTCATTCGAAGACTGATTTAAAAAAAAAAAAAAAAACGTGTCGTTATTTAACAAAGAGAAATAAAACGGATCATTTGATCTTGTTCCATCTTCCATTTTCATAGAGAACTTCGCCTTACTGGGGGTTGGGTTACGTTTTCAGATTATCCGTGCGTCCGGCCGAGATTATTCTAAGCACGGTATGTCAAGAGCTAGCGGTTGAATTTTGTAGGATATGTACGAAATAATCCTTGTAACCAGCAGATGAACTGATTTTTTTAAAAATTGTTCCAAGCAGGGTCAAAGTCACATCAAGGTCAAATGCCTGAAATAGTTTCTCTTCGATTGCTCACTTCCTGTTTTGTCATAGAGAGATGCTACTATACGTGTTCGTGGTCAGGAAGTCGAGAGTCATTTTCTTCATTTCCATCGCCATCAGTCCATCCATTCATCAGAGGTTTTGGAATGGATCCATGGGATATTTCCGGAACACACATAGTATGAAGTCGGAAGAAGGAGTAGATTTGTTGGTTCAAGTTCAAGTGGTTTTATTGTCCATCCGTCCATCTTCTACACTGCTTATCCTTTTCAGGGTCACGGGGAACCTGGAGTCTATGCCAGGGAGCATGGGGCACAAGGCGCGGGGTACACCCTGGACAGGGTGCCAATACATCACACACACACTCACACACCCATTCATACACTACGGACACTTTGACTCGTCCTTACTTCAAGTGAGAGAAAAAAAACATGAGACGCTATTGATGGAACGATTGTGTATCGTTCTTACTGCTCTAACGTCAGGAAAAAAATATAAAGATTACCTGCTAAAAGTGCAACGTATCTTTCTTCACTTGCTAAAATAATTGCTCTTTTTGCCAAATTCCTGTGGTGTAAGAGGAATACAACACATTGTTATTAAGCAAAAAACACTTTTTTTTTGTTGTTGTTGTTGTTTTATTTGCTTATAGCGTTTTTTTTTTGTTTGTTTTCATGGTGTATCACACTACGTTGTTGTTGATTATTTTCCTATAACTTAACTGTCGAGCCACACGTGATATTATGGAGGCTACATCCTGCTACTGAGGACGTCCCCGAGCGGTGCAGCCTGGAGATCGGTGAGGACGGTGCCGCTTGAAGTACCACGGAAATGGTTTTGGACCTCAATTCCACATGGACGTTCTCGCTGTGGTTGCCATGGCGTTAGGACTGTAACTAGGGTCTCCTTTAGTGAACAGTCCGACAAAGACTTCATGTGAAAGCCATAATGAACTTTCTTTTACTCTCACACTATCCGTCGTGACCCGGATGAGTACGGGTTCCCTTCCGAGTCCGGTTCCTCTCGAGCTTTCTCCCTCAGATCATCTCAGGGAGTTTTTCCCTCACCACCGGCTCGCTCAGTAGGGCTAAATCCACACACTGAAAATCTCTACCCTGTGTTTTATATTTCTCTAAAGCTGCTTTGAGACGGCGACTGTTGTTAAAAGCGCTCTACTAAATAAGGTCAAACCGAATTGAATTGATTGAACTCTTTACTTGATATAATAATGATGGAAGCTCTTACTTCACTACATTTTGGGAAATGTGATGGAGAAACGTAAGACTAATGGCCGTGCTAGCTGTAGCAATGCACTTTCCGAAATCGAACACCATTTCCTAAAACAAAGCGGCGCAGTCGGAGCTCCTGATGCCCATGCTAACGGGCGAGGAGGTGGGCGGCTCATCTGGATTCTCTTTCAAAAGGTGAATCAACTGTGATGCCCGTCGGACTTCCCGAAGGTTATCCACGAGCCCGGTGCTTTAATGTCTGTCGCATTGCAGAAACGTTGAAGCGGCAGTTGTTTGTATGTGTGCCTGAGCTGCCATTCTTAAATACCTAGCCTACAGCTGAGTATCTTTCAGCACCCACAATTCCTTGCGGACTGAGCATGCGTGTATATCTCCTCTCGGTGGATTTTATGAGTAAGGGGTTTACATGCAGCAAGTTAATCACTGGTTAAAACAGGGATATTCCAGGGGTGGGAATCAGAACTCGTGGAATCGGTATATTTTCTTAATGTGCGTCGGGCAGTCGGCTGCTCGTTAAAATGTTAACGCCGGGTTATTGACGCGCGTGTAGACGTCGTCGCTGACGAGCTCTGTTTCTCTTGAGACTTTCTGCTGTCGTCATGATTGTTGTCATGGGCTGAGTCTCAAATCAAAAAAGCCGAACAGCCCGTTCCGTAGGATTAAAGGTGACCATGAGGAGTTTTATAAATGCAGCCGTTAACTGTAATGAGGAAACCGCGTTAGTGTTGCTACTCGGTAACGCTCTAGAATAAAGTACATATGGGGTAATGGCGGCTTGGTGGTCACGGCTCTAGGTTACTGATCGCGAGGTCGGGAGTTCAAGCCCGAGCACTGTTGGGCCCTTGAGCAAGGCCCTTAACCCTCTGTGCTCCAGGGGGCGCTGTATCATGGCTGACCCAGCGCTCTGACCCTGGCATGCTGGGGTATGCGAAGAAAAGAATTTCACTGTGCTCTAATGTAAATGTGACTAATAAAGACTCTACCATTATATTTATTAGATTTTTATGATTTTGCACTGTAACATTAGTCATCCGTTTAAGTTCATGTGCCCGTTTTGCAGAGGTGCCAACATCTGCACTTGCGTTTGGTAGCGGTTACTTTCGCTTCATGCCAACTTGATCTCGGTGAAGTTATGAGCCTTTGTCTCGTGAGCCGTTCGAGTACATAAAGGCAGGACTGTGAGCTTCACAAAAAATGTGAACAGTGTGGGTGGGGCCAGAAGGGTGGGATTGGGGGTGTGGCTTCAGGATAATCTTGAGGATTACATAGTGAGAGTGTATGCTTACTGTTTATACTGCTTGTGTAATTTTGTTGCATCATCAATGACCATGTGTGTGTGTGTGTGTGTTGCAGATGCCTTCGTGAACAGCCAGGAGTGGACCCTAAGTCGCTCAGTACCAGACCTCAAAGTGGTGAGTGCTGCCTGCTTTTCTTCTCCTGTTCTACACAGATCAGCATGACTAAAATACCTCGTGTCTACGATGCACAGTATCCCATCACCTCAATATCACCATCACCGCAAGCACACCTGTCGTGTTACATTCGAATAAAACGCACCAGACGTAGGGCTGCACGACTACGGCCAGAATGATCGTCACGATTATTTTCGATCACTACTGAGATCACGATTATTGATTGATTTTAGGGACGACGTATTTTTATTGCACTTTCACGTTTAAATAAACAGACCGCTGCTTTCACCTCCACGTCGTGCTACGTTCCTGCTCATGTACGAATCTTTACATCAGATTAGACCGGTCCTTAAAGTGCATCATCTCGTAGAAGCAAAACATTAATAAAGCTGATTATAGGATGAATAAAAATAAAAATGCCATCAACCAAATGAAAATATGCAATTAAATATAACAATATGCAAGCCAATGGTAACAATTCAGGCGAATGCAGAAAAGGCAGTAACAGTGTTTGCAGGAGGAGAGACGCAGACAGATCACGCAATAGAGCGGTGACGCAGGGACGACGCCGTTTTGTACCGGAACCCGGAATTTATCACCACACCGGTTCCCTCGGCAAAAACCCAACAGGATTTTCACACAGGCTTTTGGATTACTGCAAAAAATAAACTCTGTGATGAACAAAAGTTTACAACACTAACACGTTCTGTCCATCAAGATACTTTTCACAAATGAACACGACTTTTATGAAGTTTGAAACCTGCATACAATCGCCGGAAATAAACGAACTACACCCCGGTCGCTCCGCCTCAACGTCACCGTCACCAAACCTCCGACTACTTTTCCAAACTTGATTTAAAACTTTTTCCATAATACGGATTTACTCTGCGGATGAATCTTCATCCACGTGTTTTTCGGGGAACTGTGCACAGCACACCTGAACCAGTACACCTGCAAAGTTTTTACCTGTTCGGCGCGATGACGTTTAATTTCCCCGACAACCTCCGTAGTCCCATTTAGCACCACGTTAATGTCACGATTTCCCCTCGCACAAGCGCCGGAGCTAAAATGCTAACTCGTTTACGGGTTTTGGCGTTACAAAATGACGTCATCCCTGCGCCGCTCTATGGTGATCGGCTGTAAGTTTAGGAAGCGCTTGATTTGATCTGCAGCGGAGTTTTCCATGAGCGGAGGACGGATTTTAAACGTCAGTATCGCAGTCGATCGTGTTCATGTAATCGCGGGCAGTCGAAATCGTCATCGATATTCGAGTAATCGTGCGGCCCTACTCTGACGCTACTTTTTCAATTCAGTTCAATTACAAACTGAAAAGAAAGACCAGCTGAAGACCGAGTAACGATTAAATATGCTGCTTACAGTCAGAGTTTGTTATTAAACGACGTACAAAAAACACGTCCTGCGATAACGTGGCGTGTGCTGGCATTTTCCTCATATCGTCCAGCTCGAGATTAAAGCGAATCGCACAGAGTTCTTGCGGAATCTGTTTAACAAATGTTCAATGTCGGTGTACATTAGCGGTGTGTGTTCCGACTCATCGTTTCTGCTAGCTTGTGGCCAGTAGTCTGTAATGTAGGGCTGCGACCAGCGCTTATTTTCCTAATCGGTTAATCTGCCTATTAGTTTCTTCTTCTTCAATCAATCGAGCGATTTCACTTAGGGGTGTACTCACTTTTGTTGCCAGCGGTTTAGACATTAATGGCTGTGTGTTGAGTTATTTTGAGGGGACAGCAAATTTACACTGTTACACAAGCTGTACACTCACTACATTACATTGTAGCAAAGTGTCATTTCTTCAGTGTTGTCACATGAAAAGATATGATCAAATATTTACAACAATGTGAGGGGTATACTCACTTTTGTGAGATACTGTGTATAGATATAGAGAGAGATGTAGGGTTGTGTGTATATATATGTATGTGTGTATATATATATATATATATATATATATATATATAATTTGCTGGATGTGACCCGGTGTTATGAGTTAAAAATGTACTTAAAATGGCGTACAGTACCTTGTAAATGAATTGGTTTTATTTCCATTAAAGAAAGATATTTTTTGTGTTATTAGGACCATTTTGTTTGAGGTGTGAAGACTACTCATGAGATAAGTGTATGTTATTTTTAAGCAATGAAAATTAAGTTTTAGAGTGATTAGCTGCGTTTACATGGACAACAATAATCCACTCTTAATCCGATTAAGACGATACTCTGATTAAGAAACTAGCATGTAAACAGCGATTTTTACTTACCTTAATCTAATCAAGGTCATAATCGAAGTAAGCACTAATCGAATTAATGCAGGTGGAGTACTCCTGTTTTAGTCGCATTATCGATGTGTATTACAGACACGTAAACACCTTGATCACATTATGAGTGTCGTGAGAGTTTTCACCGCATTTTGTGACAGGACACGATCACACACGGCCGTTTTACGGCGAACAAGAGAGTTCGGCTGCGTCCCAAATCGCATACTTTCCTACTATAGGCCTGTAGTGGGGAAAAAATACATGTATCCCGGCTACTATATAGACGGTAAGTACGCGGTTTGAGACGCAGCCCACGGGTTTCAAGCAGTCGTCTATTAGCACGTACAGCGTGACAAATAATTAACTGCACTTGAAGCGTTCGTAAAAATAAATAAATAAAAACACCCAAAACTGTATACGGTACCATAACGAAGACCAACAGTATGTAGATACGTGAAATTCTGGAGGGACGGCGTGACGCGGTGACGTAATGACGTGTGCCGTTAATCTAATCATGTTCTATAACATGTTAAACGGGAACATGACAGGAGTATTCTAAAAGCGACTCGTAAACACCTTAATCACAATATTATCTTACTCAGAGTAAGCTCAATAATTACATTACTGCTGTCCGTGTAAACGTGGTCCCTGTCTGTTAACCAGGAAATGGAGCTTGCAAATTTAATGACTTAAAATAGTTGGTGTTTTTCTGCTCAGTGCCCAGGCAGTACACTGTACCATCCTTCGTACAGTAGGTCATGGAAGTTCAAGATTTTGGTCAGGGAACAGTCATGGAATTTTCCACGTGCCTTGCAGTGGGAGGCGTGTACACTAGACGGTAGAGGGCATAGTGTGTAGTGTAAGTGTACTGTATGTCATTTGGGACACAGCTTTGGTCCGTCCTCTCCGGTGCGTATTTTCAGAACAGAAGTAACGTAATGAGTAAACGAGCCCAACTGAGCAGTGATGAGATTCCTCGACAGCGATGGATTATTATTGATTTTATCGGTTAGTTGTTGCAGCTCTACAGACAACATCTCTCTCGCGGCTGTGTTATTCAACAGCTCTGTCATCCTGTGCTGTCGGATCAATCAGAGCGCTATGCTTGGGTAAACCATCAGCACGTTTAGTGTCACCATGTGAGGTGAGGGTTATCACCAGTGTTGCCAGACTTTTATTTTTCACTCTCTGACTTGTCATGCAGGTGTAAAATTTCCTAAGTGCTGATTTGTACTATTTAAGCAGCGGCACCTGGAATGGTTCGTCACTCGCGAACAGCCCTGGTATGAACATTTGCAGCTGTTTATTTTTCAGAGGAAAACCTGTCGGCCTTTTTATTCAGTTTTTCCAAAGGCTTCACAGAAACCGCGTGGAACGATCGTTTCTACCAAGCTGTGAATTGAGCTTGCTGTCATGTGACCATCTGGTCCTGCAACTCGTGTCGGGTGTTATGAGGCGAAAAAAAAAATCTGCATGACGATCCAGTTGAGACGTGATCACGGGCTCAGTCAGTCCGTGTATGCCTCAGCGTCGCGCAGGCGCTGTGCACTCGAACGCTTACGTGGAGTGTAGAGCAACAGCGTGGACTCATCGAGAAGCACCGATGTGGAGAGATACAGCCCACGCGTACAGTCCCCGCCGAAAGTATTGGAACAGCAAGGCCGATTCCATACGGTTCGCTGTCTGTCGAGGGGCGTTTGGGTTTGGCACGACGAGAGGAACGAGCACATCTCGGTGCGAACACGAGGAGATGAAAGCCGAAAGTCCGATCTATCGTTTGATCTCGGATGCAAATCATTCATTCGTCTAGCGGACGCTTTTATCCAAAGCGACTTAGAAATGAGGAAATACGAGCAATATGACGATATATAAGCGATATATGACGCGGAGAACGATACGAGTAGTGCTACCGTACAGGGTTTATAATAGAGAAGCAACGTGCGCGGAGTCGAGGTGTAAGAACCAGAGTACGCATTTAATTGTATTTATTTGTTTATTTGTTTATTAAATAACGTGGAGGTTAGTGTTCAGTGCTCACGGAAGAGGTGGGTGTTTAGCTGCTGTTGTTTTTTTTTTGAAGATAGTGACCGACTCTGCGGTCCGGATTGAGGTCGGAAGTTCATTCCACCACTGAGGGACGGTTAGTTCATAGCGGAAACGTTCGACTTGGCCTGGCTGTTCCAGAACTTTCCGCGCGGACTGTAGCTGTCGTCTGTTTGGAGGTAGACGCGTGGGTGTTTTAATGACCGCGTATCGCTAAATGATTATTTAGCTCAACACGAGCACAATATTTTCATCTCTATAACTCCTCAGCACATGAGACCGATTGGCTGACGGCGCAGCGACCGCTCCGAGAGTCGACCATTCACACGGGGCTGAATCAGTGGCAGTGTGAGCGAGGTACTGAGCGACGCCGCACGCTGTTATTTTCATGTTCCGTCTCTTAATCTGTCACTTCTCGTCCTGTGCCGGTCTGCTGCACCAGGGAAACACTGATACTGCTCACTCCTGCCTCTGTGCACCGTACACAATGCATTATCTTATTAACGTGTGTGTGTGTGTGTGTGTGTGTGTGTGTTTGTAGGGTATTGTGGGGAACTTGGCCAGTGGGAAGTCTGCTCTGGTGCACAGGTATCTGACGGGGACGTACGTTCAGGAAGAGAGCCCAGAAGGTAATATTGACTGTGTGATGGAATATTGTGGTGTAACAGACCTGCAGTGCTGGAAGCGAATACAGTACCGCTGTGTCCGCTCTCATCACTCACCTGATACCTGCCGTCAACACTTCCTCTTCCTGCTTTCAACACTTCCTCTTCCTGCTTTCAACACTTCCTCTTCCTGCTTTCAACACTTCCTCTTCCTGCTTTCAACACTTCCTCTTCCTGCCGTCAACACTTCCCCTTCCTGCTTTCAACACTTCCTCTTCCTGCTTTCAACACTTCCTCTTCCTGCTTTCAACACTTCCTCTTCCTGCTTTCAACACTTCCTCTTCCTGCTTTCAACACTTCCTCTTCCTGCCGTCAACACTTCCTCTTCCTGCTTTCAACACTTCCTCTTCCTACTGTCAACACTTCCTCTTCCTGCTTTCAACACTTCCTCTTCCTACTGTCAACACTTCCTCTTCCTGCTTTCAACACTTCCTCTTCCTGCTTTCAACACTTCCTCTTCCTGCTTTCAACACTTCCTCTTCCTGCTTTCAACACTTCCTCTTCCTGCTTCTGCCTTTCTGCTGGTTTACACTGGGACAGTTACGCCTGATCCTTCAGTCATGTCAGTAACAATATTGCTTGCTCTCTCTCTCCCTCACTCTCTCTCTCTAGCTCTCTCCCTCACTCTCTCTCTCTAGCTCTCTCCCTCACTCTCTCTCTCTTGCTCTCTCCCTCACTCTCTCTCTCTTGCTCTCTCCCTCGCTCTCTCTCTTTCTCTCTCTCTCTCTCCCTCGCTCTCTCTTTCTCTCTCCCTCGCTCTCTCCCTCGCTCTCTCTCCCTCGCTCTCTCCCTCGCTCTCTCTTTCTCCCTCTCTCCCTTTCTCACTCTTTCTTGCTCTGTCGCTCCCTTTCTCATGCTCTCCCTCTCTCTCCTCCTCTCGTTTCAGCAAGCTTTATTATCATGACTGTATACATGTACAGTATTGCCAAAGCATTAGCGGAATGGGGTTACTACAGGAGCTGTTATTAATAAACATCAGTGTAGTGTTTGTATAAGGCATATTATCAGCATCTGGATAAACATGTTATATTAGTGTCCGTGTAGAAACATGGCGATGAGAGAATAGAGACCATGCGTTAATGCAAATATTAAATCTCTGTATCTCCTCTTGTCTGTCGTGTGCCCCCCCCC
>NC_030427.2:7361210-7386210 GCF_001660625.3 Ictalurus punctatus
TTTTGGCAGACGTGGTTTCCATCCACAGCGACGTGGAATAAGAACGACAATCCTAATTGACCAGAAACAAGTTGGACGTGTTGAGCAACAATTAAACACAAGCGTTGGCGTAAATGCTACACTCGGGGTTTAGTCAAACTGTGAATCTTAAAAGTCATAGACGCTCATTTGTGCTAGTGTTGATCAGTCAATCGACACATCTCAGTTCAAACACACGCCCACACACACGGCCGGTAAACTGGGGTTTTCCGTTTGTTTGTTTTTTTCCCACCAAACTAGTTCAACATAACTAGAGGTCGACCCATTAGTGGATTTACAGATGACTTGGTTAAAGAAGAGAGTTTTTACCGGTGCTATTGAATGAAAACGTCACACTCAAAGTAGAACATTTCTGAACTTTATCATTAAATAAACAGGGCTGACTGTACCGGGAAAATGTACTGTACTTTAATGAAATCAATGTATAGTAAATATCAATAAACATTAACGTAAATAAAGATATACATCCAAACTGAAGCAAAAAGTAACACTCCAGATAACACAACAAAACAGTCAGTTTATATATGGCCTCTAGAGGCCGCTCTCGTGCTGTATGACGACAGCGGACCCATTTTTGCCCATAACGGATAGTTCCAGCATCCGGTGCCAATTAATCGACAAAATCGGTCGACCTCTGTTTATTAACACGAATGACATTTCCATAAATGATAGGTTATAATTGCGGGCAAATTGCTGTGATCTAATGACAGAAAGGGAAAAGAATCAACTTATAGCAGTGCACCCTGCTGTGTTTTATTAGACCCATCAAAAACTGAAATTCAACACGGAAGAGATTTGAGAGATTTGTTAAGAGTTTTGAAGCGTGGGCTGCGCCATATCTTTCGTCGATGATGAACCGGCACATGATAAGAATTTGTCACGCGGTGGTCACCTTAAGGAGCGAATTAGGAACAGGCGTTCTTAACGTGTGAATTCAAATAAACACTTCTTGATGGTGGAAGAAAGATTTAAGTTCCTGCTCCGAGTGCAGATCTTCAGCAGAAGTGGAAATTGTTCTGATTGACCACAGAAACGTCCTCCCTCGGATCTCTTTAGGGACTGAGTTTTTAAAAAAAAAAAAAACCCAAACGGTTCTCCTCTTTAGAAGGCGAGGGTTTGAGCAGCCGCAGGTCGGAAGTGAAAGGTTGGAGGTCGGTACCTCGGCTCAGCCGTGTCCTAGAAAAGCTCGCCATGGGAAGAGAGGAGTGTGACGCTTCTCATTTTAAACCCAAGCCGATTAGCGGCGTTCAGCTTTGCTCAGGTTAAGACTCGGATTATTCCACAGACCCTCTGTGTAAACACACAGACCGGAATCCCCTCCGATCCTCTTGCGCGTTATTAAACGAGCCGGCACTCGCTCCGAGTGCGTGTCGGAGAGAGAGAACGAGGGCTCGTCTTCTACGTTCTTTCATCACTCGTTCCACTCACAGCTTACACAAAGGGTAGAATTTCGTGGGCCACCGGCACTTTGCTTCAGGTTCACCTGCTACAGGACAAACTGAACCTCAGACTGGTGTTTCATTGGTCCTGCTCCCCGAGAACATCACAGGAAGTGTCTAGCGCAACGGCGTTTCCGTATGCATTCGCGCTTTTTTTTCTTTCTCTCGACGGAGCCGGACCTTACATTCACGACCGTGTCCGAAATCATCATCATCATCATCATCATCGTCGTCCGTTTTCCCATTGTTCTCCATTTTCAGATTTGTAACGTCACCCCACCACCATTTTCGCCGACGCCTTTACCTGTTAGCACTCTGTTCGTCAGTGTAATGGCTCTTTCTGTCCTGTAGGCGGACGCTTCAAAAAGGAGATCGTCGTTGACGGACAGAGCTATCTCCTCCTTATCAGGGATGAAGGGGGCCCTCCGGAGGCTCAGGTGGGTGTTACAGGCACACTTTCCTCACACATATTTGGCACACCGTGTTTTGAGCTTCCCTTCCCGCCGCTCCACGTTAATAATCATTCGGTTGACGCTCTCGACTCGAATTTCCTGCTTGAACGACGTAGCTCCCTGGCTCCGTCACTGTGCATGGAGAATGTTTCGAGTGTTTGACGGATTTAGCGATGACTAGATCCTAGTTAGACATGGACGCCGTTAACAGCAGGTAACCGTATTCATTAGGGATCGTTTGAGAGAGCTCGCAGAACCACAAGTCACGGAGGTGGAGCTGGACCTCAATCAACTCCTCCTTTATAAGCATGACCCTTAACCCTGACCTCACCGAGCCTGAAACTCACCGAGGGTTGTCTCCATCCCCGCCGGACTGTCGGTTCAACTCTGCTCAGGTAGGAGGAGCCGGAGCAGGTCCGAGAGGGAAAAGACCACGACGAGGCCAACACAAACACAACACGTTAATTAAACCGGAACGCTGAAGTGTTTTAACGTGCTCTCTCTCTTTTTTCTCCCTTGCTGTCTGTCTCTCAGTTTGCGTTGTGGGTGGATGCAGTGATATTTGTCTTTAGTCTAGAGGATGAGATCAGCTTTCAGACCGTGTATCACTACTACAGCCGCATGGCAAACTACCGCAACACTGCTGACGTGCCCCTGGTGCTAGTGGGAACTCAGGGTGAGTGAACAAGGCGTGGAAGAATCCTCTGGACTCATTTACAGCACTACACACATGCATGCTGATACGAACCTGAAACAAAACATCGCCTGACCCTATGTCACAAACTTCTCTTAAGAGCTTTGTAAGAAGTATTTTATACAGTGTGGCTGATTCGTGAGGAGAAGGCTTCAGTCACAGGTATCTGTGACGTCTCTCTCGGCTGAAAGTATGGGATCACCACACCTGGAGGATGCTCACGGGGTTTTGTTTTTTCTTTTACTTCGTAGATAATAAACAAGTCACAGATAGGACACGAAACAATTTTTCTTTCATAGCTGAACACGAGTTGAATTAAATCATTTTAATTAATGCCGTTTTTGTCCAGGAAAAAAATATGGAATCACCTTGTAATTTGCATTTCTAAAACAAATACCTGCACAAGTCTAAAAAAAAAAGGCTAATTAGTCCGGAGTTAAGAGTGCGCTCACAGAGACCTTAACCTTGGACACATGACCCCAGCAAGAAAGTAGTCAACTGAAACAATGGAAAGGATTATCAAACTCCTTCGGGGAGGAAATCAAACACAGTGTGGTAAAAGAGGCCGGTTGTTTCCAGTCAGCTGCGTCTATAATTTGGTGCAAGTATAAACAAAATGGGAAGGTTACAAAAGGAAAACGTACGGGTCGACCAAGGAAGTCATCAAAGCGTCAGGATAGATAACTCAGAACAATATGCCTTGAAAATAGAAAAGGCACGACAAAACAAACGAGTGTTAACGGGAGTCGATGTTTGTGACTCCCGTTATGTTCTGTCCCGTTATGTCCCGTGAATGTTAGTGAAGTCCATGCTTCAAAGACTTCAGGGCATCGTAAAACCATGAGGAGGAGCAGCAAAGTGCTCATTGTGATTTTTTTTTTTTTTTTTAAAAAAAGGGGGAAGTTTTTTGGATGACTCGGTAATTTTTTACTCTACTTGATCTGGAAAAAAAATATTCCATTAAAACAATTAAATTGAACTTGTTTGAGGCACGTTTCATGAAGACAGACCGTTCAGCTATTTTAACAAAAAATTTGTGTCGTATCTTTGTTTGTTTGCTACAAAGTGAAAAAGCTGGGTGAGCATCCCTCCAAGTGTGGGGATTCGATCATTTTTGCCAGGGGTTTGTATAAAATAGATGAATTAGTTAAGGATTATAATCTGCACAAACAGAAAGTTGCCTTGACAACACAGCAGGTATTATGCGTTGGTTAGTGTCAGCAATGTGGTCCTGTAGCTCCCTCTACTGGCTGAGTTCCAGTGCTGCACGAGCTCACCGTCCTGCAGTTTACACAGTTTACAGTGTTCAGAAATGTTTAAAAAATATACAGATTTTTTTTTTTTAAATAATCTAAACATGGACATTGCTTTTGGTGCACTTGTATTATTTGTGAAATGATCATCCATGAGTTGTTTATTTTTAATTTTTTAGAAATCCGCCAATTTGAAAGAATTTTCTGAATGAAAACACTACTAGCGTTTCTGTATGCGGACACTAGAGGGTGCCCCACTCACACACACCGGCATCTCAGCATTCTGTGTCCTCTGGCAAAACCTTTGACGCTTGAACGCTGTCTTGTGTGCTAATTTCCTGTGTTTAGATGCTATAAGTGCAGCTAACCCTCGTGTCATCGATGACGCTCGGGCACGCAAGCTCTCCAACGACCTGAAGAGATGCACATACTATGAAACGTGCGCCACCTACGGCCTTAACGTGGAGCGCGTCTTTCAGGACGGTAAGCACCAGTGTTTTTATATAAAAACTCCTATTTGCTAGATTATTCTCCCTGGGATTGAGTGCTGGAACTGTTATTTATTCTGTGCTCACAAGAGAGTTTCGCCCTCGAGTTTAGATCTTACTTGTCAGATATTAGTGTCGTGAAAAGTTATTTTCAGAAACTATTGAAACAGCATGGCCCGTTCCAGTGCTTTTTTTGTTTTACTTCAATGCTTTACGGAGGCTTGAGAAACATTGCTTTTTAGAAAATGAAAAAGACGCGCTCTGCTGCCATTGCCTGAGCTGAGGTCGAATCGAATTCTGATTGGTCGAGCTCGTTTCCAGACAACTGTTTGTTTAAACCGGCACTTTCCTGGGATCCACCGTATACCGCAGCCTACAAAGGCAATTATTATTAGTTAGTTAGTTAGCTAGCTAGCTCTGGACATTTTCAGGCTGCTTGTCCAGGACGAGCGAATCTTTGGACCGGACAAGCAGCCTGAAAATGTCAATAACAAAAGAAATAAATTTTATTTATATCAAAGATTAACGCCGTGCGCTGAATTCATCTGTTTGCGCTGTACACCAAAGACTTTTGCGTTTGAGATCAAAGGACGGATATGAGACGAGGGTATCGGCTTTTATTTCAGGTCTAGACGTGTTAAGGAATTTTAAAACATAGAACCTTTTGTATCAGACCACTCGGTTTTTAGGCAGGTAAACGTATAGGGAAAATTATCGTTTAATTTAAGTCCCGAAGTAAATAACACTTCATATTTGGTTGCATATCTCTTGCTTGCAATAACGGCATCAAGTCTGCGACTCATTAGCTGCGTTTACATGGACAACAATAAAGACGATACTCTGATGAAGAAACTAGCATGTAAACAGCGATTTTCACTTACCTTAATCTAATCAAGGTCATAATCGAAGTAAGCTCTAATCGAATTAATGCAGGTGGAGTACTCCTGTTTTAGTCGCATTATGGACGTGTATTTCAGACGTGTACACACCTTAATCACATTATGAATGTCGTGTGAGAGTTTTCACCGCATTTTGTGACAGGACACGATCACACACGGCCGTTTTACGGCGAACAAGAGAGTTCGGCTGCGTCCCAAATCGCATACTTTCCTACTACAGGCCTGTAGTGGGGAAAATACATGCATCTCGGCTACTATATAGACGGTAAGTACACGGTTTGGGACACACACGGCTTCAAGCAGTCGTCTATTAGCACGTACAGTACGACTAATAATTAACTGCACTTAAAGCGTTCGTAAACATTTTTCAAATAAAAACACCCGAAAGTGTATACGGTACCATAACGAAGACGAACTGTATGTTGATACGTGAAATTCTGGAGGGACGTCGGACGGCGTGGCGCGGTGACGTAATGACGCGGGCTGTTAATCTAATCATGTTCTATAACATGTTAAACGGGAACATGACAGGAGTATTCTAAAAGCGACTCATGTACACACCTTAATCAGAATATTATCTTACTCAGAGTAACGTCAGTAATTACATTACTGCTGTCCATGTAAACGTAGTCCCTGACATCACCAAACTGTTGGGTTCTTCTTTCGTGTTGCTTTTGCAGGTTTTTACATCAACCTCTTTCAGTCGTTGTGTGTTTCAGGGGGAGGGGGACTCTTCAGTGTCCTCTTCAGGAGGTGGAATGGCTTTGGATTAAGGTCTGGTGATTGATTCGGCCAGTCTAAAACCTTCCACTTTTCCCCCTGTTGAAGTCCTTTGTTGTGTTTGTGTCGCTGCATGATGAAATTTCTCCCAATTATTTTGGATGCATTTCTCTGTAAACTAGCAAATAAATTACTTCTGTAGACGTCTGGATTCATTCTGCTGCTCCCATCATGAGTTACATCATCAGTAAAGATTAGTGATCCTGTTCCAGAAGCAGCCGTGCGAGCCCGAGCCATGACGCTACCTCCACCATGTTTCACAGATAGGCTTGTATGTTCTGGATCATGAGCAGATCCCTTCTTTCTCCACACTTTGATCTTTCCTTCACTTTGGTAGAGGTTCATCTCAGTTCCCTGACTGTTGTGGTTCATCTCTGTATTTAAGAGGGTTGCGTCGTGTGGTATGGCCTCGATATTTCAGCTCTCTTGGTCTTCTTTGAATGGCGGATTGTGATACCTTCACTCCTGCCCTGTGAATCTTGTTGGAGATGTCACCGACTGTTATTTTGGGGGGGGGGTTTCTTCACAGCTCACACAATGTTTCCGTCTACATCTACATATAAATACCAGGAAATAAAAGCTGAAAATTTGATGATTTTTGAATGCTTTTAAACGTTAATTATGTTTATTGGGTGTAATAGAATAGGCGAACATGCTTTAATGTTTAAAAAAAAAAAAAAAGCCGCATTATTTGTCACATACTGTACATTGTTGCAGTAGCCCTATTCCCAGGATGCTTGAAACGGTCCGATCTGTCCAAAGCCCCGCCTTCAAAAGCCCAGAGTGCTCTGATTGGCCAGCTGACCCGTTGCATCGTGATCGGCCGAAAGCCTCGAGCATGTGTCGGAAATGTAACACCGCTCGCGTTAGCTTCAGCCTCCAAGGCTTCTAAAGCAATTCTGTACGTAGACACTCATGCCATAGATCTTCGGAAAGCTAGGATTCTTGTGATTCCTTTATCAAAGATACACTCACAGCAGCTACAATCAACGTCCGTCAGCCCACCAACATACAACAAACACTTCAAAACAAACAAAAAACTCAGGCAATGTAGCAGACTTTAGCTAGCCGGTTAGCAGAGGTCTACAACTGAGCCCTGAGTCACAACACACACGTTTAAAGGTTCTGATTCACAAGCACAAGATTGTCTGAGCAAAGTGGGAATCGCCTCACTTTTCAGGAGTGGGGATTATGCTGATAGCGCACGCTGTGACCTAGACGTGTTATGGAAGCAATACCTGGACTTCGAAACCACACGCCCGGAGCCGGGTTCTCTCTTAGATCAAATAAATCGCTCTGTGTGTGACTTTGCAGATCTTCTACATGCACAAACAGATACATTACACACCCAAACCAAAGGAAAACATTTAAAAAAAATCATGACATGACTCCTTTAAACTCTCTTGTCATATTCGTCTTTGATCTCAAACCCTAACGTCTTCAGTCTACAGCAGAAACGGAGGACTCTGCGTTGCCGTTCCAGTAGTTTTAGAGGGGACTGCGTATATATAGTCCCATAAAGTCTGTGATGGATAGTCAGTCCCGTATATACCGGTTAACGCAGGAAGATCATGAATTAGAAAGGCACTACGATCAAGGTGACTCGTTATAGACTAGCTGTGAATCATGCGGTAATTGCACATCAATTGGCGTGCGCACACAGCTGATCTGATGCGTGTTGACGACGTTCAGGACATGTGAGTGAACTAAGAGCTGTTTGAGTGTAATATTAACTGTTCAGGGATTAAACCTGATAGACAGTGCTGTTATATAGGAAAATAATGAATGACGGGGTGATGTTCAAGTCCAAGAAAGTCTTCCATCCTGTGTCGGAGCATTTAACTCCAACTTTACCTTTAACTTCTTCGCTATATCAATCTTTTTTTTTTTCCCCATCCGTTTATGTTACGTTCATATGCTCATAACCCCCGTGTAAATTCTCAGTGTAGAAACGGTAACGTGTTATGCCGAGCACGTTAATATAACTAGCCGTTGTCCGAGAACATTTAATAAACGCCTTCTGACGAATAACGTCACTTCCTGATCCACACCACAGCGTGCGTACATCTGTACGGTCCACTAGAGGGAGCCAAATGTCATCAAACGAGTTCCTGTTTCCTCACGTGTGATGGAATAATAATCCGAGGAGATATCTGTGAAAGATGTGCAGGGTTTCGGTTTGGAAAGCCAGGGCTACGTTCACATAGTGATGCCAGTGTCTACATTCATCTGGCTTATTTATTAAATACACTATTCTTTAATGTTTGCTGTGTGGTGTACGTCTATGTGTTGGGGGAAAAAAAGTGGCAGGTGAGTGACAGATTTCTGCCTTTGCAGAACTCAGGTGGAGGCGGGGGGGGGGGGGGGGGGACAAAAAAAAAAAAAACGTCGTGTGATTGTGTAGCTTTTGAAATGTGTCTATATGTCGTGTAGGTTTGTACGTAATGTGCGTGTGAGTGTGAGGTGTCGTAGCAGTCGCAGGAAGCCGAGGAGAAGAAGCCGAGCCGTCTGAGCCGTGCCGAGCCCTCGGCCCAGGAGGGAGATTTACACTCTAAACGCTCAGCCATTATCCCCTTAATTATTACACTGTTGGCTGCAGCCAAGTCCGCTATAATTTAGCCGTGTGTGTGTGTGTGTGTGTGTGTGTGTGTGTGAAGGAAAGAAAAGGAGAGTGTCTGTGGGATAGCCAAGCTCATCAGCAGCTCCAAATGAGAACAAGAAAAGGCTAAATTTCTTATCATTACTGACAGTGTCTCCTCGTATTTGTTATGCCATCATCCTCAATTAATCACGCGTTCTAATTATGCACTGTAGTGGAATTCATACATGAGTACCAAAATCATTATTTTAATGTTTCGTGTCGCAATGGCTTCTCGGTCCTGATTTCCTTTTTTTTTTTTTTTTTTTTTTCTTTTTTTGCCCAGAGGTGCACATGTGTGTCCATGTGCGTCCCCACACACACACACACACACACACACACACACACACACACACTCCTTTTCATTTGCCTGACTTGGATTCATTCCTGCATCAGTGCAACGCCGTGGCCATAATTACCATGCGCGTGACCTTAATTTAGCGATGCAGTCTCGGTCCGTTTTCTCCACTACAGGCGGATGTGTACAGCACGAGAGACAAACGCGCTTAACGAAAAATAATGAGCTGTGTAATGACATCATCCCCTCGTTAGACGTGCTCCGCTCGAGTCTTCAGTCTCTTATTTGGTCTGTAAAGCATCCTAAAGCGCTAACCTTTCCACGTTCGGCCTTTCTCCGCTGCTCGTTTTCATGGTTTGAAGCTAGTCGGGATTTTGTTTATTTAAAAAACAACAAAAAAAAATTTTTTCTGTGTTTTTTTTTTTTTTTTCTTTTTTCTGTTTTTATCCCCCGATATATATTTTTAAAAAATTGTTCTATCGCTTGTATGGCAACGATATTATTGTTGATATTTATAACCGTAACAGACTTTTAGGGTGGACTGATACGGGCTAGGCGATATGACGGCGTAGCGATAGCGTCATGAATTGCCGTGCGCTTTTCTGCGAGGTCGTGATATTAAATAACATTTTTATTTTAAAAATGTAGGGTTTAAAATCAAAAAATCGTTAAACCGATCGGACGCAGCTGCGGTTTCATCGTTTCGTACTTGAACGGTGAAATTCCTCCTGCCCTTCTGTGTTGATTTCCTTTTATGAGTGTATGCAGTGTTGTTTGTATATCAATAATCAATACGTTAATATGAAGTTAGTTATTGCATTTTTCTTTAATGCAGCACTAACGTTTTGCCGGTAGCTCGTGAGCGTCTTCGTACACCTTGCGTATCGTAGAAATGCCTTCGAGGACTGTAATACGATGTCGTCGTCACGTCACCGGCCCCTGCATATCGACTACGGTCACGGGGGTGTGGTTCATCTACAATGGAAACGTTTAAATACGGACGAAAAATGACAACATGGAGAAAAATCGACGGTTATATCGGGATGTTTCTGCGTCCCGGCTCGCCATCTCGAGCGGTCTATTTACACTCGTCGTGTCCGTGTCACGGGAACGGCCCCGGCTGGCCTTTTGCTCCTCACGGATGATAATTGTCGGTAGTTGAGCATGCAGTAATACAGCGGCTTAAAATTGTAAATCAGATAATGCCGGCCAGCGAGTCGCAGCAATCATGGGTTGCCATTGCGTGAATAACAAGCGCATTAACCATTAAAAATAATTGGCGTAGTGGTTATCGGCATTAAATTTATATAATGGAGCGTTTACGGGACGGCCAGTGGACAAATGAAGAGCCAATTTATTTACTCCGGGTCAGCCAGGGGTTTACCCCAGTGTGTGTGTGTGAGAGATTGTATATGGATGCCTTTTCCGTAGTCTGTGTGTGATGTGACTGGAATAGTGTGTGTGTGTGTGTGGTCTTTGGCTAAAGGTGAGGGATCTTGACATCTCCCCAGACTGCGTCCATCAGCGCACTAATTTAATTATCCTAATTACCCCCCCTCCCCCCCGCTAGCAAGTCGGATGCGGTGTCAGAGCCGGGGATGAAGAGCTCTGTTAGTGCATGCTAGCTCCTAACGAGCTCCGCTGTGCAGTCCCCCCCCCCTCCCCCTCTCCGCTCTGGCCTTTAATGTCCTCTGATTATGCGCCATTGTCACTGTCATATACTTTTATTGCCATAATTAGTTTAGTTGTTGTCGTTGTTGTTTAATGGTCATCGCTGGCCTCTCAGCACTGGCCTGTTTTGCTCGTTCTGAGGAAGTCGCTCACTTCCAAGCGTACGCGAGTCTTATAAGAAACTGTCGTTATCTAACGCTAGTTCGTTTCTGTTAGACGCTCATTATCTAGTCTAAGAACATCGACTACGACGCTGTTGTACGCTGATGATCGTGAGTCCATGTTGATCACATATACATACGCGCAGTGAAATTCTGTTCTCCGCATACCCCAGCATGTCGGGACGCGCCGGATCAGAGCTACGATCTACATCGTGATGATATCCTAAACTTTTACCGTCCTTAACGAATGCCTCGGTTTGATTGACCACGGCCGACCGACGCGAATGTAAATAACGCCGATCGCACGGATGGGCGCCTTAGACTTCAAACTATATCACGGTCTTTCACGGGGTTTATTTCTTTATTTATTTATTCGTGCTGACGATGTAAATGACGATATGACCGTCGGAACATTCCAGCACTACCGCACAAACACCAACGCTCTTAGGATTCGTAAAGTAACCTCCACCTGCCGCCGTGCTTGTCCACGCGTAAACACGTCGCCGTGTCTATCGCCGGATGATCGATTCTCATCACGGGGAGGAAGTGTACACGTGCATCATCGACTGGACGACATAGCACAGCCCTCGGTGAGAGCACTGATTATATGACGCTTTCACGCGCACACGGTGTCATCCTTTTAGTCAACTGGTTAACCGCCGTGTGTTCGTTTTGATTCGCCCGTGGATTCTATAGATGTGACTCGATGCCACAAATTGATGGGTCTGCCCCAATCTACAGTTCCCAGCAGCCACTGCACCTCCCTGCATCACAGTCACGTGACCACCCGCGCCTGAATCACGTCCTATATTCGCCAGTTTGTCCTCCTGTCATGGGGATTATAGTCTTTGTTTAACGTTCGTTCTTTGCGTTAGTGTTCGCCACGAGTTCTATAGTCAATACTTTGCCTTCGTTTCGAGTCTAATCCGCGTTCGCGTCCGACTCCGCCTCTGAATCGTGACGTTAGACTCGTTTTTTTTTTTTCCCCTTTCGTTAACGACGTTCTCATGCGCTCTGTGTTGAGAACACTTTGTTTTCCTTTAGCAATGATTAAAGACTGAACCCATCCAAGTTTGTACAGTCTAGCGTCTCCTTTCGATTGATTGATGAATTATAACTTGCAGGCAGGCTTTTACACGTCAGCGTGTCAGTGTTGTCGGTAAGGTCTGGTACACGGCGTTCACATGAAGTGGCTCTTAACTGTGAAGTGCTGTCTTGCCCATTAACTCACAATTTAACCTCCATCTGTCCAGCATGGTTTGTTTTGGGTTTTTTTTGAAAAAAAAAACCCTGTACCTTTTATCTAGTTTCCCACGCTTTAGAGAATAGCTGCTTTCTGGATGTAACAATAACATGCGTGGTGAAGATCTGTTGGCACACGCCGTTTACATGCTTGTGTGCGTGGTGTAATTATTGAGCGGTAAGTGAGGTAGCTCTCTGACCTTTGTGTTGGATCATCCGCCAGGCTCGCGCTCCCTCCAACTCATTAGTTAATATTTATAGCACTGTGCTGTTTAAGCAGCCTGACAGCAGCCTAATAAACTCAGCAGGGCACTCCCCCTTTCCCCCTCTCCCTCGCTCCTTTCCCTTCTCTCTCTCTCTCCCCGGTTCTTCTTTCTGTCCTTCACCGTCTCCTTTCTCTTATACTTTGATGTGCTTGTCGGCTGTAATTCCGTGCGATTATTATACGCCGACGGAACACGTTTGTGCTGTATAAAGAGCCGACCGAGACGCGCAGCCCCGTACCGTACACCCGTGTACGTTTGGCTTCCGAATCGAGTACACACGATGCTATTCGTCTCCAACAGTAAATCAACGCGGAGACGAACGGCGAACGGCGAACCGCGCGACGTGACGTGACGTGACGCGACGCGATGCGACGCGACGCCCGCTTCTGTGCCGAGTCCAGGCGCGCGCCGGTCTGCCCATAAATCTGATCAAACGCTCGTCCTTTCCCAGCAGGATAAATGGCTGCCGCTTACCGGCGAGCCGAGATTGATGGGTAAAAGTTAAATTGCATTACTTGCGCAGTTTAAATATTTAACCCGGGCTTATCATAAGTGTTCTTAACAATTAAAGTAAAATATAGCTGCGGGTTTCCGAGCGTATCTCCCGGCCTTCGCGGTTTCCCGAGGAGTGACGTTACGGCGTTATTAACATGGCGTGAGGGGGCATAACGGGGTTGTGACCGTCTACCGGAAGCGTTCGTGGAGCTGCGGTTTAGGTTTTCTGGTTTGTAGGGACGTTGTGTTTGAGTGTATACACACAGTTGTGATGTAGTCTATAGGCAGGATGTGTGTGTGTGTGCGGGTTAGACGAGTGCCGTGACTGCCCTTGGACAGAAGTCCGTCACCTGAAGGTAAATGTTTATGGCTGACTCATCGTTAAAGCTCAGCCTTTAATAGATCCAATTAAAACAATGGCTTCATTTCGAGGGGAATGAGACGCGGCCATGTTTATTGGGAGGACGGTAATTGAGTTCTGGCGATTAGAGGATCTTTTAACCCTCACCTGGCCCCGGACTGCTTCAGCCTGCTCAAGATGGCTCCCGTGTAAGAACCTTTTTCCGCCAGAACGGCCGAAAACGAGAGAACCTTCTCGGCGAATAAGCTTTTACACTTAAGATCCTCACATTGTGCGTTGGATACTGTATTAAGATGTTCAAGTTTATTCACTGGGGTAAGTGCTACTGTGGCCGTGGAGGATTACTTGAGGTGAAGCCTGAGATCAATGCGGCTGCTAGGGAGAAGATGACGGAGTGGCTGTACATCAGGCCTGCGCGGCCGTGGCCCATTGCCCGTTGATCGATAAGGGCTTGTGGAGAGCAATTGATCGACACGGCCATATTGCCTGCGCCGATAGCGCTCTCCGGGAATCTTTGAGTAATGAAAGTGGTGTTATAATAGTTAAATAATGGCCGTGCTGGGGGTTCGGCGGGTGAGTGATGTTGGAATTAGAGCCGCGGGTCAGCACTGCTCGACAGCCCCTTACAGGAGGTAATGTAGTGGACTAGTCCGAGCGGGGAAGACGAAAATGTCAATGTGAAAATAATTTTTAGTGGTCTAAATCACCACCTGTCTTACTGTCTTAGGCTCCGTGTGTGTGTGTGTGTGTGTGTGTGTGTGTGGTGATCTTAATCTGATTTCACTTCTGACATGTGCTGTGTGTTTTTTTTGTGTTCAGTGGCTCAGAAGATTGTTGCAAACCGGAAGAAGCAGCAACTATCGATCGGGCCTTGCAAGTCTCTCCCCAATTCTCCCAGCCACTCCTCGGTGTGTGCAGCACCCGTCGCTGCAGTACACATAGCTCAGGTAAGTGTGTGTGTGTGTGTGTGTGTGCGCGCACAGCCTTATTTCAATTCACGAGATTATGACGCACAGAAATATCCTTTTCTATTGTTGTAGCGAGTGATAAGCAGGTGTACACACTCATCCCACAAGCGACCTGCTGCTTTATTATTGTTGTTGTTGTTGTTATTATATTCTCAATAGAGGTTCTCAAAAACTTTTTGGAGTTTTTATTGTGAAAAAAATTGTTCATCCAAGAAGGGGGGAAAAAAAAGTGCTAACTCCGAGCTAGCTAGCAAATACACGCAGCACGCCACTAACATTAAAGCAGCATTAGCACGCTTTCGGAATAATCATGCTGTATTTCTCTCGACCCAGAACTCGGAATTATGACCGTTTCAAGCTACAGAGTTGGGGGAAAAACATCGGCCTTTCCGTTTTGTGACGCACACTTGTAACTAGCCGGATAACATTAGCGATCGTTAGTTCGTCGTGTATTTACGTTCTCAAGACAGCGGACTGTGTGGGCAGTTTATAAAACGAATCGACCGCGCCGAAAAGCTCACTGGATTTACTGAATTCACATTCCACGTGATTGAATCGAGTTGCATTGACATGTTTAGGTTTTGTACATCCACCGGGATTTGATCATATCGTTTCAAACCCAGGGTGCTGGCATGCCACAGCCGCTGCGCTATTCTAACACACACGCTTTAATCATGGTCATTTAAATACTATGATAATAATAATAATAATAATAATAATACCTGTCAGGTCCTACATGCCCGCACGATTTCATAATGTGATTGGTTTCTGTTAATACTGTTAATGTGACTTGATGTAATATAATATTTTTACCTAAGCCACACGTAATATTTAGTTTTAAATCTAAGCGACGACATATTCCTTTTTTTTTTAATAGTGTGGTGTGTGTGTGTGTGTGTGTGTGTGTAAATACTACTATAAGCTAAAGAAAAAGTTATAAGGAAAAATATATTTTTTTGACGTTGTTGACAAAACTGGACCTTTGCTACCCAGCCTTTTTGTGAATCATTTTCCAGCAGCTTTTATAAGATGGTTCGACCAGTTGAAGTAGAGTGAATATCACCCCGTGCCATGTGTTCGTCATCACCCCGTGCCATGTGTTCGTCATCACCCCGTGCCATGTGTTCGTCATCACCCCGTGCCATGTGTTCGTCATCACCCCGTGCCATGTGTTCGTCATCACCCCGTGCCATGTGTTGTCGTCACAACGTGCCATGTGTTGGTCATCACCCCGTGCCATGTGTTCATCACCCCGTGCCATGTGTTGGTCATCACATCGTGCCATGTGTTGTCATCACCCCGTGCCATGTGTTGGTCATCACCCCGTGCCATGTGTTCATCACCCCGTGCCATGTGTTGTCATCACCCCGTGCCATGTGTCGTCATCACACCGTGCCATGTGTCGTCATCACACCGTGCCATGTGTTGGTCATCACCCCGTGCCATGTGTTCATCACCCCGTGCCATGTGTTGTCATCACCCCGTGCCATGTGTTGTCATCACCCCGTGCCATGTGTTGTCATCACCCCGTGCCATGTGTCGTCATCACCCCGTGCCATGTGTCGTCATCACACCGTGCCATGTGTTGGTCATCACATCGTGCCATGTGTTGTCATCACCCCGTGCCATGTGTTGGTCATCACATCGTGCCATGTGTTGGTCATCACCCCGTGCCATGTGATCGTCATCACCCCGTGCCATGTGTTGTCATCACACCGTGCCATGTGTTGGTCATCACATCGTGCCATGTGTTGTCATCACCCCGTGCCATGTGTTGGTCATCACCCCGTGCCATGTGTTCATCACCCCGTGCCATGTGTTGTCATCACCCCGTGCCATGTGTCGTCATCACCCCGTGCCATGTGTCGTCATCACATCGTGCCATGTGTCGTCATCACATCGTGCCATGTGTCGTCATCACATCGTGCCATGTGTTCGTCATCACACCGTGCCATGTGTTGGTCATCACATCGTGCCATGTGTTGTCATCACCCCGTGCCATGTGTTGGTCATCACATCGTGCCATGTGTTGGTCATCACCCCGTGCCATGTGATCGTCATCACCCCGTGCCATGTGTTGTCATCACACCGTGCCATGTGTTGGTCATCACATCGTGCCATGTGTTGTCATCACCCCGTGCCATGTGTTGGTCATCACCCCGTGCCATGTGTTCATCACCCCGTGCCATGTGTTGTCATCACCCCGTGCCATGTGTCGTCATCACCCCGTGCCATGTGTCGTCATCACATCGTGCCATGTGTCGTCATCACATCGTGCCATGTGTCGTCATCACATCGTGCCATGTGTCGTCATCACATCGTGCCATGTGTCGTCATCACACCGTGCCATGTGTTGGTCATCACCCCGTGCCATGTGATCGTCATCACCCCGTGCCATGTGTTGTCATCACACCGTGCCATGTGTTGGTCATCACATCGTGCCATGTGTTGGTCATCACATCGTGCCATGTGTTGTCATCACACTGTGCCATGTGTTGTCATCACATCGTGCCATGTGTTGGTCATCACACCGTGCCATGTGTTGTCATCACATCGTGCCATGTGTTGGTCATCACACCGTGCCATGTGTTGTCATCACATCGTGCCATGTGTTCATCACATCGTGCCATGTGTTGGTCATCACATCGTGCCATGTGTTGGTCATCACATCGTGCCATGTGTTGGTCATCACATCGTGCCATGTGTTGGTCATCACATCGTGCCATGTGTTGTCATCACATCGTGCCATGTGTTGTCATCACATCGTGCCATGTGTTCATCACACCGTGCCATGTGTTGTCATCACATCGTGCCATGTGTTGGTCATCACATCGTGCCATGTGTTGGTCATCACATCGTGCCATGTGTTGTCATCACATCGTGCCATGTGTTGGTCATCACATCGTGCCATGTGTTGGTCATCACATCGTGCCATGTGTTGGTCATCACATCGTGCCATGTGTTGGTCATCACATCGTGCCATGTGTTGGTCATCACATCGTGCCATGTGTTGTCATCACATCGTGCCATGTGTTGTCATCACATCGTGCCATGTGTTCATCACACCGTGCCATGTGTTGTCATCACATCGTGCCATGTGTTGGTCATCACATCGTGCCATGTGTTGGTCATCACATCGTGCCATGTGTTGTCATCACATCGTGCCATGTGTTGTCATCACATCGTGCCATGTGTTGGTCATCACATCGTGCCATGTGTTGTCATCACATCGTGCCATGTGTTCATCACATCGTACCATGTGTTATCACCGCATGCCATGTGTTCGTCATCACCGCGTGCCATGTGTTGTCATCACACCGTGCCATGTGATGTCATCATTCCGCGCCATGTGATTGTCATCACAAAGCAAATTCTGCCGAAGACCCCTTCGATTCTCGTGTGTCGAACATGGGTACATCTAAAAGGTAACATTTACCAACAAACATCACTGTGAAAGACCGTGCACGACAATTTTGTGCAATTGCAAATTCGCAAAATCAAGTGGTTTTCCCTAAAAAAAAAAAAAACCCAAAAACAAAATTTTTATTAAGCCGAAGCAAAATCAAGCATTTTTGGCCGCAACAATCACAAAAAAAATCCAAAAAAACTTCACATTTTGCTGCTTCCTGTTTGGACGAGTTCACGTTTTTGATATTTCAGTGACAAAATGCTTTTTGATTCGAAGTCATGTTTTTTTGGAATATTCCTGCTAGATATGTAAATAACAATAGAGTAACCGAATGTCCACCTCAGTACTGGAGCTGTTTGTGCTGCGCTTATTTCAACGCGCCAGCAGTAAAGGAAATGAGCGGGACAGCGGTCTGTTTGGAAAGCAGCGCCCTCTTGCTCGCGTCACGTCGATGCCTCACATTGAGGTGAATAACTGTAAGGTTGAAAGGTGCCGTTTGAAACCTACAGTCCAAAAGTAATCCCATCAATCATATTCAGAGTACCCCCGAGGAGCCTCGTCAGTGTTCCCGTTGCTTTCGCAGGTCACCTGTGGGCCTCAGTCATCGCTCTGAAAATGAGGGTCTGCTGCTTTAACAGTGCTTGCACACACAATGCATTCCAGCTACTTCATCCCTGTTTACCACCCCATAATCTCAGCAAGCTAATAATAATAATAATAATAATAATACTAACAAGCCCGAGCTCTTTAATATCAGTTAGTGTCAAGCCGTGACTCTGTTTAAACAGTATAATGTTTAAGCTGCACTCGTGCTGCGTGTGTCGTCTGTGTGCTGAATGGACTTGATTGTCAGTTATGGTTATGTGTAAAAGTCCTGTTTTCTCTCTGTCTCCTCGGTGCAATATGACAGACCAGTAACGGAGGAGGCAGTCTGAGCGATTACTCCTCCTCCGTGCCCTCGACTCCCAGCACAAGCCAGAAGGAGCTACGCATCGACGTGCCTCAGACGGCCAACACCCCGACACCAGTGCGCAAGCAGTCCAAACGTCGCTCCAACCTGTTCACGGTCAGTCCCGATCCCATACCCCGTTTTGTATATTTCAGTGCATCGTATGTCTCGTTTTAAGCAGCAGTTTAGTGAGTCCTGCATACACACGGACAGACTGTCGTTAAGATCCGCGAAGTGTTTCGAACGCGCCGTGTCGGCCTCTGCGTGGAACAGCGCTGGGGTCACGTCAAGGTCGAGTAGACCCGAGAACAAGTCTAGTCTGTAAAGGTGTCAAATGAAATCAGCAGCTAGCTCGCCTTTCACTAAACCGCTTGCTTAAAAACAAAAAAAACCCCACATGTTCTCTCTTCCCTCTGCAGTCTCGCAAGGCAAGCGAACCAGACAAGGAGAAGAAAGGACTCGAGGGCCGAGCGGACAGTATCGGAAGCGGCCGCGCAATCCCAATTAAGCAGGTAGGATCCAGCCCGGCCGTCTGCGCGGCGATAATTGGTGTCCAGGGGCGGTGCATTGTGAGCCAGGGAGGCCTGTGATCAGGACGTAGACCCGCGGTGGGCCCTTTTGAAGCCGTCTCCTTGATTAACGGCAAAAGTGTGCACTTGACATCAGTTGGAGCACGAAACAAGATCATTAGGATAAGGAGTGGGAAGGGATTTCTGTCCGTCTCTCTACCTCTCGCTCGCTCTCCGTCTCGTTCTTACTGCCGAGAACAGAAGACGGAGAGGAACGAACTTAAAAGGCTCCTAATGAAGCGTGGTCCGAGGGTCAACATATGGACCCGTCCCCCCCCTCAAAGCCCGGTTCTTTTCCTGTCGAGGCAAGCACTTTCATTAGACCGTTGGCGCTGTAGCTTAAATCTCCCACCACTCTTCCCTGCTGCGTTCTGGGAGAGGTTGTTTGAGTTGGCTTTAATTTGTCACAAACAAGAGGAGCGAGCGAGAGGACTGGGGGGAGGGGTAGACATCCTCCGCCGCGCATCTCAACTGGAGTGTAAGAATCAGGTAATTAGCACCGCTAATCGTGCCCTCTCATGTCGGCGCGGCGGCCTTGTTTGTAATTTTCTAATGAACAAATTGTGCCTCTGATTAGCGCTCCCTTTAAATGAGATCTGTGTTCATTAGTGCGCCGCTGACACCCTTTAGCGATGTTAGCGTGCGCCACAGAGGCTCCGGGAGAGAATCGCGGGCTTCAGTTCTGCCGGTGTTCCAACGTCAAGGCCTCCGTTCACGTCTCGGTACAGCAGCTTCCGTTCCTCTGCGTCAATTGTGACCGTACACCTAACTCTCCCTATGCCAGCTTTTCCATCTTTTATTCAGCTGCTAATTCGTAAACGTGTTCGCGTTTATAAAAGCAACTCGTTTGGGACGTAATTCCAATTCAGGCGACGGTGAATCCAGACAATAAATACAGGCAGCAATACCATCAGGTACACAGAGTCACACCATATTTAGCAAGTCACATAAATAAGGATTATATGAAGTATATGAATATGTATGAAGTGTGCAGGCGATGTACGAGCATTCTATCAGTACTAATTGAATAAATATATATATATATATATATATATATATATATATACAGTGATGTAATAGTAATATTGCACTTGTTGCGTGAGGTAGAGTCACGCTATTGTATTGTATTAAAGTGACGATAGTGCAGTCTGGGGTTATGAGCACTGTCGTCGGGGGGCTGAGGTGTGTAGGGGGGATATGGAGGGAGGTGCTCACAGTTACACATGGCTGTTCAGAGAAAAACCGTTCCTGAATCTGGACGTTCTGGCCTGAATATTTCTTCGGCTCTTTGCAGATGGGATTGAGTTAAACCATTTGCAGGCTGGGTAAGAGGGGTCCTTTCTGATGGGGGTTGCCTTCCTCACACTGCTTACGCTGTAAATGAACTTAATGCCAGAAGGTCGGGACCAGTGCCGTCTTCAGTACCCCCTGCAGGGATTTCCTGTCATCAGGACAAATTAGTGACGGTCGTTATAAACTGGACGCTGTGGTAGCGCATCCTCTTGGAAGTACGACAGGAAGGATCGCTATGAAGGATGCGCCACGTAAAACTGATTTTCTTCTCGTTTGAGGCCACGAGGATTCTTGACCTGTTTTGTAGAGTGACCTATTCAGTCCTTCCAGGATTCATTTATTTATTTATTTATTTATTTATTTGGCGATCGCAGAATCAAGTGCAACGCCGCAATATTTCGGAGGAGGGTTCGATTTTTCGAAAACGCCTGCGGATTTTCCTCAGGTTTTCGGCCGGGACGCGTCACGTGACGTCGTCACGTCACGCGTTCAGCCCGGCCGAGCGCAGTTCGATTCGAGCATGGGTACAGCTAAAAAGTCTCATTTAGCAGCAAACATCACAGCGAAAGGGCGTGCGGAACAATTGAGCGCAATTGCGACTTCGCCGGTTCAAGTAGTTTTCCGTGAAGAAGAAGAAGGAAAAAAAAAAAGGACGAGAAAACTCGGCAAGTTGGATTACAGATTTTGGAGAAGAAAAAAAAAAAGAAGCCGTTTTGGCCGTAACGATCTCGCAAACAAAACCTCTGCAAGTCACATCGACGAGTTCTAAAGACACCGGTAAGTACGGATGATGTGATGACGTCACGTGACGCGTCTCGGCCCAGACCTGTGGAAAACCCGCGGTGATTTTGCCAAAGATAGCAAGCTCCTGCGAATTTTGCAGAGTTTCCTTGATTTCTTGGCAACATCCTGGAGGAACTGTTTAAGAGTTTATTAAACAAGCAACGGAGTCAGTCCACCTCTTCGTATCGCAACGTTTGACGTCACCGTGCGCCGTACTTCAGAGGAAAACAAACTCAGCAGTTCCGGCTTGAATCCCCGTTGGGTTGGGGGGGAGGGGAGGGAAGGGGGGGGGGGGGGGGGGGGGGTGTTCATTTTTATAACCAACACACGTTAGGAAGACGTTTCAAATTTGTCTAGTTAGTTTGTAGAATGCTTCTCAGGAGTCGTATTCTCCAGAGCTGCGTTCTCAGGAACCGGTTGACGGATGAGGCTGAGTGGAGCAGGGGGGCAGATGGGGAGGCCGGACGGTCAGGCTTTACAGCTGTTGCGTGGTAGCGAGACGATCAGCACCGCAGAGACCTCGGGCTTTTGTGTGTGTGTGTGTGTGTGTGTGTGGATCTGCTGTAATTCTGCTGCAGTGACAGGAAGAGTGTAATAAGAGCTTGACGGCATTGCCGGCACTGCGATATAAGCGTTCTGTGTAGATGATGCGTATCCAGCGGTTTAAACGTAATGTGCAAAAGATGGACTTTTGTAAAACTAATAAAAGAAACTCTGGTGCATTTTGGAGGGAAAAAAAAAAAAATCCATATGGAAATGTGTGTTTTGAAATGTTTTGCTTGTGTATAAATGGTGTTGAGGTGTATATTGGAAAGGCCTTTGCTAGTTAAATAGTGTGTGTGTCATGGGGGCTTGGCACAGGGCCTTTTCTCTCGAGTATCCTTCAGTCTCTTGACGTAAATGAGGGATTCATTTCTACAGCGTCAGTAGGAGCGCTCACGCCCACACGCGCTCACACCAACACACACGCTTACGCGGATGAGGGATCTCTTCAGTGCCAGAGTCTGTCATCTCATGAGGAGATCGATCAGTGGACCGCGTACACAGTGTCCCCTGCTCCCTCCTGCACCGTCCACAACCGGCGATCATCTCCTGCTGGCCATTTGCAGCTCACAGGAACGCGGGTCAACAGGCACGCCATGACGTCGTCTGACGACCAGCGTGACCCTGATACAGTCCCTCCAGGATTTCTCCAGTCTTGCGATCGCAGACCGCAGACTTTCCGTAGATTTCTGGAGCCAAGACGCGGCGCGTGACGTCATCACGACGCGCATTCAGCCAGCTCACGTGTGCCGCACACGGGTACAGCTAAAAGGTCTCGTTCACCGGCGAACATCACCACGAAGATTGCGGTTTCGCCAGTTCAAGCAGTTTTCCGCAAAAACACTACTCCATTAACACGAGGCTTCTTACTTGTACACGATTAAAGATGTCGTCGTGAGCGTTTTTTTCTTTTCTTTTTTTTTTCTTTCTAACGAGCGCTTTTAAGATCAAGGCCACATTGAGTTCCACTCCTGTCAGCCAAGGACAGGGACCTGAGGCGACACCGGCCACAAGCGTACTGAGACTTTACAGCTGAGGACTGGAAAGTTTCAATCTTCAGCTGCTCGGTGTCCGTGACCCTGTGCACAGTGTGGCCTCGGGTTCCCGTTCGAGGCTGTTGTAGCGTATCTGTCCCGAGTTTTAATTACGTCGATGTGCGTTTCTGCTCAGCACAGCTGTAAAGAGCGGTTGTATGAGTCACCGTCGCCTCCCTGTCAGCCCGATCCGGTCTGGCCGTTCTCCTCCGACCTCTCGCATCGACAGCGCGTTTCCACTCACAGAACGTTGTGTGTGTGTGAGAGAGAGAGAAAATCCTTGGTGATCAGTCTGGACTCAAGGCAGACTTGTAAGCAGAGCACTTTATAATAAGGCCGGCACAGACCAGTGTTTCCGTGATTTGATCCTTCAACGTGAGAGACATGATCTCAAGACGGCCCATTTGGTTTTTAAAAAAAAAAAAAGAACAACAACCACTTTCTAAATCTTCAAGCAGTCTAGTTTCCTCGCCACTGTTTGTAATTGTTTCACGCACAAGCATGAACCTCAGAACCCGTTAGTGCGGCGGCGGCGGTGCAGACGCTCGAGTTCATCTCTACAGCACGGCTTGTTGTTCTGATGTAGAAAAACATGGCGTTCTCATCAATTCTGCACTGTTTTTTTGGTCATAGTGAACCATCATACGCATGGTTTCTGCTTCAGCTCTTCTTTGTGTGTGTGTGTGTGTGTGTGTGTGTGTGTGTGTGTGTGTGTTCACACTTTGCTGTAGTTTATTTGTTTGCTAGTTATTAGCGTTTATTGTTTCCTCCTGCGCTGAAGGTTGACTCCGAGCCGAGATGAGACCTTTTGTAGAAATGGCTGCGTTAGAAGGTGCTCCTCATTAAAACGGTGCAAGCGGGGGCCGGCGGTAACGAGGCTGGGGGCGGGCTTCCACTGTGCACCAATTAAGCTGGAGAGGAGCGCTGCGCCTGCCGTCGCCCCACTGAGGGGGTGTGCCAAGGTCAGCGGTGGCACCTGGACTCACTGTGGCCACTCCGAGCTCTTCCAATCACCGGCTCGGCTCCGACCCCGCGCTTTGTTCGTACCGACTCTACGCAGCAATCTCCATCGTGCTGACGGACGAGTGATTACAAGCGTGGCGCGTTTGTTTCATTATGTAGTCCTGAATCTTTTTTTTTTTCCGTCTAGTCCCAGCTGGACAAACGCACTCTTGTCCCCAGCGTACAAAAGACGTGTTTATATTGAAAACGACTTTATCGAGTCGTTCCCGCAGAACGGCTGAACTGCTGTTGTGACGGTCGCCAGCTTTGTTTACGGACCCCGCGTGACTCGGAGTGGGCCGACATCTGTTCCGCGTTCTTAATTAGCTGATAATTACAGCAGAGAGGTCTGCGCAGGCCTTTTGTCAGGGGATTTTTTTTTTTTAGCGCATTTCAACGAATCCATTTCAGCGAGTGGCGCTAATTGAAGGATGGTTCGAGACGGGGCACGAGAACAGAACGCCTAGATTAGGCCGAAGAGCGTAGGGGTCGGGGTGGGGGGTGGGTGGGGGGGTGTTAGAAGGAAGGTTTCCTCGGCTACCTGCGTGAGCGTCACTCATGTCCTACTTCTTCTTGAACGACAGGAGCACATATCTTTTTAAAAAACTACCCATTACCCTCTCTTACCTTTTTTATGCCCCATATCTACGAGTTCAAAGCAGGTTCGGCGTCTTCGCTCCGTTCCTGTGAAAGACTCGCGCTGCGTTTTACTGTGCGTCACTCTTAAACCTCAGTCATTCATGGACAGGGGCTCTTGATCGTGAAGGGGAATTAGTGGCGCTGGTTGTAATCGTGTGTTGTGGTGCATGCATGGGCGCTGAGCTGTGTGAATTTGACAAAGTTCTCTACCCACCCCCCACCCCTCACCCCCCCCGGAGCAGGGTGCTTTGTAAGGAGTTAAATTGGATGGTTAATTCGGGCGTTATTTACCCTGTAATTCATTAATTTGGCCCTGCCATTGGCAGCGGGCAGGCTGTAATTTCACGCTTCGCAATAAAAGATGTCTCATAATCTGCTTCATTTAGCACCGAAAGAATTTAATGAAATTAACTGCGGCCCTAATTAAGACGGTGAATATTAAAGACCCGCTATCAAGCCTTTTAACGACTGCGACACGATCCGCCTTTCCGTGGGATTGGAAAAAAAAAAAAAAAAAAAAAAATCATTTCCCTGGGAAAGGTTGTCACCGCTTCGAGCCATTTTGGCCAAGATGGCAATTTTGTCATGCAAGCTAACTTCCTGCAAATTAGATTCCCCAACCCCCCCCCACACAC